>NC_092689.1:2925000-3197500 GCF_964275005.1 Diadema setosum | reverse complement strand
TTGTTTCATGTACACAGAATGGTATTAGATATGAAAAATGATAATCATGTCGAGGTACACAGAGTTTCATGTTGACTATTACTATACGCAAACTGGATTACACTAAATCTTCACTGTCTGACTTGCGTTCGGTAGCGCAGACGGAGCGCTAGCGTCAAGCTATGTTTGTGGAACATCATCAGAGTTTAAAATACTTGGATGTGCACTCTGACAATATTATATGATTTTCTGTCATTAAGGACACCGTGCCGCTGAAAGCATGTTTGCGCAATTAAAGTCCTTCGCCAAACTTGGCGGCTTGAAGTCACGGACATTCTGCAGAAAAGTGCAGGCGAGAGGGGAGACTGAGTTCGAGATTGATTGAGGGAGGGTATACGGGTAAGTGACAGGGCATTTAAGATGGTTTCATGTCCTGAAATTCACCCTGAGCCACGGAGATCAAAGGTAGCGGGAAAGAATGCGGCCTCGGCCTACCGAGACCGCCTCAGATGTCGACGAACACGGAGAGGAGAAATCAGCAATATACAGAAACAGTTTCCTAGGCAAATAGTTGGAAAAATAGGGGAAAAAGGAAATTGCTTACCTTTCCCCTTGAATGCTCATTGTAAACACATACATATCCAAAAAGCGGAGCCAGTCATAATTTGGATGAGGCAAGAACAGCAACAAGTTGTGAAATGAAAGGATTGTAGACTTGTGAGAGTTCGCTTAAAACGAAAGAAAGGAAAGAAAACAGAAACACAGAACTATTTCCTATATTCCAGCCGATTTTAGCAATCAGGGAAAATGATGTGATCGCTTTGCTCGTTTAGTTGTGTATACTAAGGTAGTACAAAAACGCGATTTTTTTTTGGCATGAATAAATCACGTCTTAGGCTCTTTCTCATAGTGGACTTTTTATGGTAACTTAAGCGCTATTAGCAAAACTGACAGTGATGAACCTCGATAATAATGATTACACATAGTGGTAACACAAGGGGCGGTAATACAAAGGAGACGTGTACCATCCACTCATTAAAGTATAGCCTATATTTCAAACCCTCTCCTCAACTTTCCCGGTTGGTAGCAACTGTGGCCATGTTTTCATCGCCATGTGAAAACGGCTGTTCCGTCAAAACGACTCGTTTTACCTACATAATGTCTTGGTATACAGTTATCAATTTCTGTTCAGTTAAATGATGAGTCGTAATATTCACTGTCTTTCGAAGTATCTTTAACACCTTGATTTTTTTTTCATTCTCACCGTTTGTGAAAACGAAGGCTCCTCTCGAAAAAGAGAAAGGGGAAAAAGAGGTTAAACGTCAAGAGCAAAAATATGTAAGAGTGGAGATTGATGAAACACTTCCATTTCCGCTAAGTCGGCTTAGCCATTGTCGTCCTTTTGCAATTCGACGGTAAGAGAACAATGGAATTGTAATCTATACTCCGTGTCTAGTCAAGACTCAAGGACGCGCAGTTACGGCATGAAATAAGGCTTAAAAAAAGAGAATGGATGAAAAGAGAAAAAAGATACGTGGAAAATGGTAGAAACGACCAAAATAGCATTTCATTTCGTTTCCATTGTCCAACTTGTCAACATCTGCGCCAATCGTGTATCCACCATAACATTTACTGCGTCTTCATACCGAAGACCCCTGGATAGGCGTACTCAGCATCGAGTGTACATGTGTTGCTGCAAACAAAACAAAACAAAACAATACCAAACAAAGATAAAGAAACAAATCATATAAAACTAGAAATACCCCCCCCAAAAAAAAAAAGACAAATCAAGCAAATTAATATAACATTTAACAAATAAAAAAGAGACCGCAAATGGCATATAGGTAAACAACATCATGGTCGTACATCTGTCAAAACAATAGCAGTTTAAATACATTCATGTAAACGCATAATAGTCTTCTGCAGTTTATCTCTGTGTGAGTGTGTGAGTATGTGTTTTCCACGGATCTGTTAACATCCAACAACTAGAGCGCTAATGAACACTATGGTTTGATATTGTGATTCGTATCGCCGACTTTGAGTACTTCGTATTAAGCTTGCAACATGACCAGCACCTGGCACTGCTGATGTCACCACTAAGATTCGTTGTTACACACCATGAGCAAGTTTCCCTCTCCTTGAAAAGAGTTGTCACGTGATTGACAATGGACATCCTTATAATCCTGCCGCACAATGCTCTGTATCACGGGCAATATGGGTGTTCGTCGATTGGCGGAGAATCACATAGTACTTAGCTCGTCATGTCAAAAACGGGCCAGATGATGACGCGAGAAGAAATGCTACGTTGATTAGATTAACGCAAAGTCGAATGAGGTCGGCGGAGTCACGTCCACATTAGTAAGCGTCGTTGAAAGAGACCGAAACACGAATGCGTACAACGTTTTAGCAGTTAATCCTGTACAGATATAAGGGATGGAAACAAAATATAACAAGACTGGCACGCATAACTACATACTTATGATTCCTTATGAGTTCTGAGTTAATTTGGACGCGCCAGGCAGGTGTTGCAATGGCGTTATCCACTTATGGTTTTTCATTTGAAGAGAAGGGAAAAGGGTGGGGGGGGGGGGATGGTGCAAATCCAAAGCTGGGTCCATGTCATCGGCTCACAGCTGTCCCGTCCCCTCGTTCCTTCTAGTGAAATCCCACCTTATCGGAATGCGCCCACTTGGCAAGTGACATCGTTTTCATGATTTGCCATGATGACCGCCATCTTGCAAAAAACAAAAACAAAAATAAAGCAAAGGAAACCAAAAACAAGAACAAAAAAAGGAAGAAATATTTCAAACACTGTTCACTATATACCAGGAGACCTGACTCACGTCGGCTCGGGGAGGGTTGACGCCTTCTGCAGGGCATTTGTCAGAAGTCAAGTTTTGTAAGGTGTTTTTTTTTTTTTTTGGGGGGGGGGGTTGGGAGTATATGAAAGTTAATACATTATCTCAATTTATTTGATATGTTCACTGATTCTTGCTGCGATTTCAAATCGCACCACAGTATCATGCTCACATATTATTATTATGCCTCGCGACATCTGAACATTGCTGTAACATTTTACGAAGTTGATCAACTTGACTCCCGACTGTATACCTATATATCACTGAAACCTATGCGTATTCATGAACGGATTCGTTTCCCTTATGAATCTATATCTATATCTATATCTATATCTTATCTATCTATATGTCTATCTATATATCTCTATATATGTCTATCTGTATATACTTCTTTCTCTATCTTTCTCTTTGTCTGTATATGTCGTTCTCCTCTTCATTTTTTTTCTCAGTCAATGAGCGGATAAGCGAGTGTTTTTCTCCTATTTCGAACAAGCCTTTAATTTATCGTCCCTTGTTCATGCTCGTTTTGTTTTTTCTTAGTAACGAACTTGGCAGTAGATTTGACCATGGAGTTCCATGATCTGACTGTGGGAGAGGGGTTAACTAAGGGCGAGGGGTGTTTTAAAGGAGGGTCATCGGGCCGGCTGGCTAGCGAGGTATGGAATGGATTATTCATGCAGGAACCTGGGAAATGAAGAAGGGGGAAGTTGTGGTGCTTGCATGCCCGCAAGAGGATGACGTAGCGCCGACCAGGTTTTTTTGGAGCAGAGCAGAGAAAACAACACCAATCAGACGTTTATCCCTCTGTGACCACAAGCAACAAAAAATACAAACTAATTTGATTAAAGTCTGTCACAACGTGGAAGAAGGTTCGATCTCTTGGAGCACATTGCCAATGTCAGTATTATAAGCTCTAGCAAGGGAGGCAAATTAGGGGGAGGAGGAGGGGAGGAGAGGAGGAGGGGAGGGTCATTAGAGGATTGGCGGGTGACTTTTTATTACTATAGTTTCATATGGAAGTACATTGTTCTATATCACGTATTGTTTGTGGCAGCAACGTGCTTAACATGATATCTGTGTCTAAGGCGTGTATATGGATGACTACGCGCTCAAGAAACGACTGTCGAAATATAGTGGAGCAGAAACGGACGAATTTCAATTCTGCCCAGATCTTTGTTTTGCGCAAAATGAATTTATTTCCGTTTGCCTGGGCCGACTCACGTGGCGGCTCTAGGGGCCGCCATTACTCACTGAAGCTGGAATCAATGATATATACATTGATTTGATCTCCCTCGTCCCCGTAAGCCGGAAGTGTGGGGAAGTTCAATCCCTTCTTACCCCTCTCACTATTGTAGCCAAGGCAGCGATAAAATTTCAAACCAACGCTTGCTTGATGTATGAACATTGTGCCTGTACGACTGAAGTCGGCCGGCCGGATTGAATCCACATTCGGAGACATGCAATCAATGGTTAATGCCGGCAGAAGAGAAAACGTTTTCTCAATATTCTCTGTCCAACGCTGTCTGCAGACGTCACAATCGGTTATTGTTTCTCAATGACGTACAGATGGTGTCTATTGTAAACGAGAAGTCCCCCGGAATCCGGTCTGGTTGACTCAGAGAAGAGGATAGAAAGACGGCTAATCTCCACAGTTTTGTTTCGTTTACCTCTTGTTTTTGTCATGTGGTTGTTTGAGGCCGCCAGTTGCTTTGGATCCTATGGACACATGATTGTGATTGCTGCACGTCCTTCTTATTCTTGTTTTCTTTTTTTCAATATGTCAAGATCGTGGTCAGCAAAGCGCGTGAAAGGATATATCATTAGAAAATGATTGTCTTTGTAAAGAAAGCAAAAACATTCATACAACCGACATCGCCGGCGTTCTACACAGATACAGAAGCAATGTATGTTGAAAGAAGAAAGAAAGAAGAATTAAGTCCATGTATGTGATAAAGTCAAGTTTGTATACATGAATGATTTCACTGTCGTACGAAAATCAAACTTATAACTTGATATAGCAGCTACGCCTACCCTTGCCACATGGTAAAGGATTTCTATCCACAGATTGCATGGTGTCATTATCTGCAGCTCTCTACCGTCCTTCTTGTAAACCCTCGATTCCTTCGTGAGAATGCCCCGTTTAGGTTACTGTTGCTTATTTCTGGCATAAATGGCATGTGCGTTTGAAGGTTTTATGAAATACAAATGCATGTTGATTTGTGTTAATTCATGATACCCTCAACATCATTTTTGCGGTGGAACGAATATCTAGAAACATTCCATACATTTTTTTAAATATTTTTTCCTCTATTTTTCCTCAGATTACTTGGATACGCCCACAAAAAAGACTTTCCAAACCAAGATTCTGGTTGTGACCTCATCTGTCAATCATTGCTAAAGTACTAATGTGATTAACAAAAGACATTGGAATGCACCCTCCCCGAAACCGAGCATAACTTAATTGCATGTTCCCTCGCCATGTCTTTTGTTAGTCACATTAATATCACAGAAACATGCAAGTTATGCTGAGTCGAGGGGAAGGTGCATTCCAATTTCTTTTGTTAAACATATCAGTACTTTAACATGAGTGACAGATGAGGTCACAACCAGAATCTTGGTTTGGAAGTTGTTGTTGTTGTTGTTGTTGTTTTTTGTGGGCGTATCCAAGTAATCTGACGAAAAATTGAAGAAAAATTATTTAAGAATATATGGATTGTTTCTAAAAATTTCGTTCTTCGCAAAAATGATGTTGAGGGTATCATAAATCGACGCAAATCAACATGCATTTGTATGTCATAAAACCTTTAACTGCATCCTCAGTCCGCTGAAGTAGATTCTCGGGTCCAGCATGGTATTTGAAAATCAAACCATTTACTCCCCCTTCCCTTCTCTTCTTCTTTTCTCTATGTATATAATCTTAGAGATAAACACCATTGTAGTGAAGTATGGGACTTACGGAATGAAGACAATGACATCTTTGGCACCATTTAATGTCATGTCACTTTTGTTGCTATGGCAACATTACTTCAATAGTACTGATTAAGACTCACTCGAATTTTTGCAAGTTGTATACAGCTCAGTCGCCTTACCAATATGTGAATAAAACCAATGGCGAGTAGGTTCAGTTTAGCTTTGGGGGGATAAAAAAAAACAACAACAACAACTTTGAATTATGGCTTTGTTTCTATCGCGTAGTCATTTTGCCATTGTATTTCTCCTCGCCATACCTGGGAGTAGAAGAGGAATGTGTATTCATTTTCAAAATCCATCATTCTGCAGATTTATTTCAAGCAAAAACAATTGCCATGTCATAAATACACTTTGAGGTGCGCGATGATTTTAGACCGACCCAGGGTCTCGCTCTTAAAAATCTGTTCAATCCTGGAAACATTTTTCCCAGCCAGTACTGTCCCAGCAACGAGGAAGCACTCAGGTTGTTGCCCACGACAACGTCCTTGAGTTCTTTCATTTCAGACATCTTCCTCTATTCAGCAGACGACCGTCGAAACTGCGCCCGCGGAACAGCACCGGCTTCGCTGAATTGCCGTTCCGTCCTACAGAACCTGGTCAATATCTGCTGAGAACTGCCTTCTTGTTGTTAATTCGGACATCGGAAGCAATCGTCATCCTCCGTAAACGGTCGAAAAGAAGGCGGAGCGTGACGAGCGTATCAAAGAATGTGGCTGCCATTGTCTTTGCAGCCCTGAAACACGACACGATCCACTGGGCTCGGAAGCGGACTACGAACCTGAACCTGGAGCTATTTATGCCGGTGGTCCCTCCTGATCTTGAAGGGCATTCACTCTTTTTGGACAGTTCGATTAGGGATAATACCAGTAGATCGATCGAGCAACACCATGTTTTTCTGCAGTCGGACAGAACTTGTACTATCATCCCTTGAGGTTCAGGGTTTAATTCTGTCACAGTGCAACACGTTGAGCCAATTGGAAGGGTCGGCATTGCATGTCTGAATAGAGTCTTTGCTATGGTGTGTTTGTCTTGATCGACTTGATCGACGAACTCAGGGCACAAATAGCTGAACTATACCTGACTGGCCCAGCTCGCTGCTTTGTCAGATAATTGATTTCATTATTAGCAAGTACAAAACGTGCAACGTGCGAGGCAGCACTGGCTAGTGGTGTGAAACCTGGCCTGAGATCAGAGATGATGCTGTCCCTACTACACGCCACGGGCCTATCATATCTGGAACACGCCTAACAGTGCGAGAGATTGACATGACTACCTATATATACTTTGTGTATTATTCATATTGAATCGTACGCATATTGCCTCGGTAAGACGGGGCAACCTTTTATTGGATGTGTCTGGGTATGTACCCACTCTGCGAATGCTAAACGAATGTACGAGTCGGGTCGTCACGATGTCGATGGCTTCGAAACATCACCGAGCAGCACTAATTGTCCAACAACTGATATGACACTGTATGATAATGCCATTATGCTATTATCTATAAGCGTAATTTAGGCATCAGCAAGCATTTGAATTTAAATATTTCGACAACATCGAAGTGCTTGAGTGTACAAATATCACAACAGCCTTCGGAAGTGGATGGCTCACAAAGAAAGTTAGCTGTCGGTAGCCTGATACTTTTGTGGGACGGTTGAAAGTAGTTCAGTCGTATCCATGATCGAGAGCTGAGAGTCGCCGATGGAAACGGTTAGAACGAATCCTTGATGATCAGTCATTCCTGAGAGCTTCATGTCGATTGGTTTCTCTCCAGATGTGCCTCACTACCACTTTACTCTTACCCCAGGTACACAAGTGTACTGTCCTGGTCTTAGACCCCACAAATCTCTATCATCTACCCTCTCTCCAGTCTCCCTCTGTTTGAATTATATCTTTAACCCATTTCTGTGTCAGGGACTTTGGATTGCATGTACAATTCTGCGCCAACAAGCACTCAAATCACACAATGGATTAACATACCCACTTTTTTTTTCAGATTGATCGTTTTCGAGAAATTACCGATGATGGTCAAAAACGTTATTTATTGCCAATGTAATATCAACAAACAGATGCAAACATTTCAAACATGTGTGTCATTTGTCTACTGTTTGATAGAGTGAAATGTAGCCAGAAAATGGTAACACGTTATATGTCCACGTAATTCGTCATTGCTTGTACTTATAATACCATATTGGCTCATAAATCTGAATACCTCATGATATTCTGAAAGTGTGTGTTTGTTGTTTTGTAATCGATCGTCAGAAATTATACGAGACGGAAACGAAACAGACTGAAACGTCTAAGCAGAGTGAATTTGGAATACCCGTCATGCTTTACAATATCTTTTAAACGAATTATGCCATCATAATTAAACGCAGCCCACAATACAGTCATGACACCCGACGAATTGCTGGACGTGATGTTGCCACTCCGCGTGTAGTGATACATGCACATACAGCGAGAAGTAATTGGGTCCGATCTAGAACGGCGGCGAAGGCAGTATTTCCGCCCTGGACTGTTAAAATAACTGAAACCTGGAGATTCGACTCTAGCAGGCATACTCGCGAAGAGATCATGGTCACTCGGAACATGTGAAATATTATTCAACCCAGATGAAGGTATAGCACACAGCAACAACGTGACAACACCATGAACATGGTACAAGACAATGCATAAAAAAAGAGACCATTTTAACTCATAATGGATACGAGACAAAATTGAATTTTGATCACTCCGAAATTGCTTCATCACAAATTGAAATATCGTACAGGACAATATAGACACGAAACGAATTGCAATCTATACAGAATTTCGTCATATCCCACTTCTCCTATGTTGGTACCACTGACTGATTTGTATAATTGTTGATTGTAAAACGCTTAGACACATTTTAGGCGCTTTATAAAATGTCCATATAATCATCATCATCATCATAATAGTAGTAGCAGTAGTAGTAATGATAAAAATAATGATGATGATGATAATAATGATAATAATAATAATAATAATAATAATAATAATAATAATAATAATAATAATAATAATAATATTATTATTATTACTGTTATTATTAATATTGTTATCATTATCATTATCATTATACTCTTAGCATTCAGTAAATACTTTACTGTCCTAAGAAGAGGATAGATTCAACAACACCATCTCCCTTGGACCTCAGTTCTCTCGAGTCTAGTTTGATAATAATCTCCGCAGTCCTCATTTCTAGCAGGTGATAATGTGAGACGACACGATACGTTGAGCCAGCATACAGGTCTTTGCGAAATTATCCTGCACATCGGAAGTACAACTAGATTAATAGGACTTCTAGCACTTTTTAACCAACGGATGCAAAGTGCTAACATGTAAATTGCTCCCATCTACTTTGGAAATGAGACAGATATATCGGTGTCTAAGTAGGGGATGTCTTTTTTCTTTTTCTTTTTTATTAATCATGCACCTTAATTCTGCATTGATTGTCGGGAAATGAGTAGGTAACACAGTAAGGAACGGAAGCCGAACCATCAACAAGTGATTCTGCGTCTATGGCATCGGACTCAATATTCTCATTAAAACACCGGGATTATACACCTTTTCATTCAGCTTTTGATTTCTCGAAATTGTTGTAAAGCCGTTCTACGGTTCCTATCACCCCAACCAATTTAGAGCATTCTATATATCACATAAATCACTCAGTCTACCACTAATGCACAGCACTTATTTTGCTTGTCTCAGCATGTCTCTGCCTCGCATCAACCGTTTTTTTTTTCTTTTTGAAATCTACACTTATTGTATAAATGCATAAATTTATTATTCCGATATATAATTATTTCCGGAACCGTCTCATCCGACTTCAATTATTGACACGCTTTAAAGCGCGGGTCTGATTTTAGGCGCATCCCCATCCCATTTCGAAATTAACGAATTGGATCCGCATTCTAAATGAAATGCCGATGATGGAACGGGAAGGGGAAAAAGGAAAGAGTCGATGCCGCAGACCGGAATTCCCCAAGGTCCTTCGGCGTTGGTAATGGATTAGTTTTCACATGGAATAATCGCCGTAAAAAAGGAAAGAAAAAACAACAACAACACCCAATTGCAATATCTGTTGGCGCATGCGCGTTATAGGTTATATACCGGTATATGATGAAGAGCCGATCGAGCGCTGTACCACAATTACAGCGAGTGTCCGTACGGTAAGAACAATCTGAAATTGGTCCGTGAATGCATGGAACGTGCAGATTATTATGACAAAAGATGTTCCGCCGTATTTGAGCGGCGAAACGATGAACTCCCAATGTATGCTTTACTTTCGATTGAATGTAGATATTCAAATGATGCAAAGACGAGGACTGAATGGAGAGAGAGAAAAAAGAGCAAGGTTAAAGATGGATAAAAAAGAGGATGAGAGAGAGAAAGTGAAGAGGAAAGGCGGAATAGATATGGAGTGTGAGAAGAGAATAGAGAAAGAGAGGGAGATGGAAGTGAGATGATGGGAGAAGAAAGATAGATCGTCTCGTCTTTAGCTCGACATATCGTTCTGTTTTTGCCCAAGGCTTTTATCTGTTTCTCTGGAAGAGAAGAGGTGGACAAGAGAGGCGATGAATGTGCCTCCTCATTATACAGCAGATTAGGAGAGTCCTGCACATACCGTGCGTTGTTGTAGTGGTCACAAGGGCTTAAGGAATTTCGTCTCGAAATCGATTTCCGATGCCGATCAGGAAAGCAAGCTCGGTGAGCTTCGCGCTCTTTAAAAAGACACAACGGTGTGGGAGAGTCAATTACCGTACTGCATAGAGCAGGGCTTAGTTTGGACTTCCACACCACCATTGATAACTGTCTGCTGGTTATGAAGTTATTCACGAGAGATAGCAGCAGAAAGAAAAGGTGTGCGCCAGACAAGAGTTGAGCAAGCACACGGCAGTAACAAAATTCGCGCTCGGAAAAGAACCTCCTCCTCAAAAGTTTTGTGCCTGTGTGCATTTCCATGGGAAAGTTTACCACGGGTTCGGATTGGATAACGGGAGTTTGAACTCATTTGCATGTGCGTAGCGAAAGTTGATCGTGGTGGATTCGTGGCGGTCTCCACGCTGAGTGTTAGCAGTGTCCGGTTCATGCGTATGTTGACTCCATACAAGCACAGCACGGTATGGACCTCGGTTAGTGCAGTGTGTACGCAGCCACCTGTGGGACATAGATGGTTTTCTGTCGAGACCACTCACTGTTTGCCATTCCAACCTCTCCTGCCGAAAAGCGGAGCTGCTTTTAGCTGCAGCACCTCGTTACTCAGTACACCACCGGCTCTTTGATCTAATAAAACGGATTCTTATACTGGATGAGTACTTGGATGTATTATCTCACTTGGATGTCTTACACTTTCTCGAAAGCGGAGAGTAAGTATTATTCAGTCGTTACCCCAGCAAGAGCGTCCTTTTGTTAGGGTACGTAAAGTGTGAAATTGGCACAATAGAGTAAATGGCCTAATAATGCAATGAAGCCAGGACGCGGATTACCAATAAAAGTCAATTTTTAAAAAAAGTGTAATGTGCCCTAATCCGCTGATATCTAAATCAACCTAACTAACCAAGCGTGTGTGTGAAAACTATTTGGCAAATTGCGCTAGTCTCGATAGCTTTTACTGTGGGAACATGTGAGTTTTTCCCTCTAGTTGATTCAAAACTTGTGTGTCTACACATGGTTAATACACATGCATACGTGTATGATATATATAACTGTACATGTATATATATTTGAATTGTGTTAATTAAGATGCGTGTGTTAATGTTTCCCTACGTGTATTCAAACTAACATTTGTTTCTACTCTTTGGATACTCTTAGAGTGGATGTCAAGAAATCCTCTACTGCATCTTCTCTCGCTTAATGACTGCTATAACGGTCTAGCGTCTAACTTTGCCAATTTTGGAGAATTTTAAACTTGCATAGCATTCTTGTAATTCTGAAACATACGCGATATGATATGTATACGTACCTCCACTCACTGTAACTACAGGAGCCAATCAGAATTAGGGAAGTTTATGGTTTCTTACTTGAACATATTTCCGGGTCGTTGACACAAATCAAGCATATCAGGCAAGTGATTTTAGCCAAAGTGCAGTCCCAATTTGCTGATTCAATAATAAATGTTTACATGTATCGTACCATAATGATATTATAAATCAGTCCCATAGTTCAAATTAGACATGTAAAAACAACTTACTACACTCTTCTTTCTATACTTCGAGAGGGACCAAGTTCTACAGGAATTAGACAATAAATTTATCCGCAACACAGAGTGTTGGATAGATTAAAGGACATTTATGACCCAAACATCCGTTGTGGAAATGTTCAGAAAATTCTTTATCATATCATCACAGAGGAAAAGTACGTTGATAAGCAGACACGCACACACACGCAGATGCACACAACGTATGTGTGAAATGTATTTATCTATCTACTATTTATCTATCTATCTATATATTTATGTGTATTATAGATAGCTATTTCGTGTGTTGGGAAATGTGGAGTATACTGTGGCATACACAGTCTAGTTAAGCATTCTCCAGGCTGATGAAATGTTTGGAAACGTTTTAAACAAAAAGAGATCACGAAAATCTTATACGTATATACATATATATATATATATATATATATATATATATATATATATATATATATATTGTCTGAGTGTAACGGGGACATTAATGTAATTTTTCTAGCTAAGTAAACTACATGTAAATGTGTTTGTGTTGGTATATTCACAAGAAGTCATGTTATACCTGTTTTTGCTGATTATCACTGGATGAAAAAAAAAATCCATTTAACCTGACAGAGCTGTTTTCTTCTGCTCTTGTACTTGTCTGTAGGCCTAATTGTACATTGTTTCTGAATAATTGTGCGATTGTGCAGTGCATACGCCGCGCGCGTACGTGCCCGTCGAGAAACAAATCTTGCTCTCATTTACTCAATTTATGGTTGTAAAAAAAAAGTCATTAGCACTGTCATGAAGGAAAAAATGCATTAATAGAAAGAGAGAGAGAGAGAGAGAGAGAGAGGGGAAGAAATCCTCTCAAAGACAACTGTAAAGGGCGACTATAAACTGTATCATTACAGTGACATCATGGTCACATATCCGTAGTAATTACCTTGTGGTTTCCCCAAAACAAAAATGTTAAATGATTGTGTGTGTGTGTGTGTTTTATGAAAGCGTTTAATATAATTGCAATGTAGGACCCTATTGATTTTTTGCTGTTGTCGGTGCTGCTTATTTCCCACAAATGTAAAACGGCCTACAGCTGCATTTGTGTTTGTGTGTATTTTCACTGCATTCAGTACAAGTGATATTATCACTATGTCTTGAGCAACATTCCTTATCCATATAAGAGCCAATTGGTTTCCAAATTCAGATATGCACACATTTTAAGAAACGTATTTGTTGAAATCGTTCACTCTGCATTCTCAGAATACAACTGTATGGTGTCCTTCAATCTTCTCACTTTTTATCCTCGTTTGTGTAGGCCTGTGTTATTATCGTCTCAAGGCCGTTTCTTCAAAGAACATAATTTGATACGCAATATTTTTTTTTCATTTTCTTTTGACATATTGTATAGAAATAGCATCGAATGGTTTAATAACAAGGACAAATCAGTATTTTCGTTGATGTGAATCCCTTTTCTTTATCGCTAGGTGTGATAATTCTGAGGCGTAGTGAATGCCTTTCTGTCAAAGTGTGACATTTGGCATTCTTCCAGAAGCCGCGTCTAACTCATTATATCATTTCAAGGTATGCTGAAGGCGATTGGTTAACATACAGTTACAAAACAATGCATCCCCGTCGTGTAGTAGTGGGAGAGGGTTTAAGTCATGTAAAAACACAGTGTTACCATCAAATATTCCGCCGTTTCTTCAAGTCTGTGTTTCAGCATCTGCAGCAATGATGCACTTCGGCGCATGGAAGTTCATCGTCGTTTCGGTACCGGTTTTTCTTCTCATTTTTTTTTTCCTCGTGTTTGCTGTTCAGCCGGTTCTTTGGGAGGGCAGCCCGTATTAAGTGCAAACATGAACGAAGAGAGTTGCCCATCTTGTAACTCTTTTACTCCACGTGAAAACCAATTCTCAGAATGAAGTTTAAGTGTCGAATTTAGCTTAAATTGTCCCACTGTCACGCCTTGAGCAGGAACAATGGTGCTTCCTTTGGGTAATAATCACACGCTTGTCATGGCTAACAATGAGAATCGGGCGAGCCGGTATCCTCTCTTCCTTGGGGTCGATACAACAGTTGCGCCCTTTTGTCAGAAGACGGCTTCAATTCCCTGAGAAGTCGATTTTTTTTCTTTTACTCGAGAGAAAACATAAACACCTTTTGAGTAAATTGCCCTTGCATTGGACGAAAAGAAATTGTGGAAATCTGCTATCATAACATCTCCATGATGGGTTTCGCAGCTGCGCCCACCTCATATTGCGCAGAGGTCGATGAAATATTTTGCTGTGCCTTGAATTTGGGACTCTACTCTCCTCATTAGCATTGAGATGAGTGTCAAGTGAAACTCACCCTCCTGCTCTGTATGGTTGCCAAATTGAAATTTAAGTGTGCTCTGTGTGTGTTAAAAAGTGTATTTGTGTTTGTGTGTGTGTATGTATGTGTGTGTATGTGCGTGTTAAAATGTGTGTGTATGTGTGTGTTGTGTTGTGTGCCGCGTGGTCCACCTACGCTGAAGATAAACAAGTTGGGATGCGGCGCTCTTAACATGATGCGTATGCTCGAAAATAAATAGAGTGAGAGTGGTATATTGTTACTTCTACCTACACGCCATAGATTTTTTTTTCTTCTTTTTGGCATTTCTAGAGAGATTATTTTGGTGAGTAATATCTTTTGCAACTGAAATCTTCTTGAAAGTCGATGCGTCTTCAAAATTTTGTTGATTCGACGTTTTGAATGTTTTACGGAAAAGGCATGCGTAAGATATTCAAGGGAACCCTCCATCAATCCCCAAATTAGAACCTATGGATCAATACTTTATTCGTGGTTTTTATTCAAAATCAAAATTTAAGCTTGAGAATTTCTTCAAGGAGCTGCAGGAAACGGTGGTAATCACCTATAAGATCCCCCCTCTCGATCTATCTTTCAATGTATCCTTCTATCGTTCTTATTCAAGTTAGTGTGAAACCCACATTCCTCGAATTCGAGGACTAATGACCCGTCGACTATGATGAATTAAAGTCAATGATTTCTACCACACGAAACCTCACAAAAGGCAGACCTTCACGGAGGAAACAAGGAGAATAAAACTCGAATCGAACTGTGGTTTTGTCGACACAGAAAGGAAAATAATTGTTCTGACCGTGCGCACTGGTCACTCATCTTTTTAAGGTGTGACGTCACAACATCAATGGCATGGCCTTGTCATCAAGAACTTGAAAAAGAAAAATAACTCCAACAGTAATCTGCTGATAAGAGAAAAGTCCACCTACTCTTTGAAGAGATGATGGAGTTATTAAATGAGCATTATACACGTGTAGATGCTGACAGCCATCAACTTGTTAGATATCAATTGGAGAAGAACCAACAGTAACATAAATTTGATGACATGCCAATGTTTAACAAATTATGTAGTACACCTTGAACTGTGTGTGTGTGAGAGATAAATTGTTAAAGGCCACTAGCATTTTACAATATTTTTGACAAGCTTCCTGTCATAATCATGGAAGACGACTGAAGAACCGGAATCATGCATTTCTCTTCAATGAGCACAATTTAATGTAATGGAATATATCATCCCACCTCCTCCACTCCCTGAAAAAGTCAAAGAGCAGGTGAGACAGATAAGTCTGCAAATATATCTGCCCTCAGTCAACTATATCGGTTTTTGTCCATCACCGTACTGCGCACAATATAATAATGTTTACTTAGAATGAGAACTTTGACATTTTCTGAGACACCACGCGCAAGTGATACAGATGGGACGCAGGCGGGCAGCGTTTTACGGAGACAGAGTCTGTGCATGGCGCCACGATGTCATTGGGTGCCTGTGAAGTCTGACTTGATTGGCCGTGGAGGGTGAGGGGACTCGGTCACGTGATGCGCATCTTTCTCACGTTCTTGCAATACTGCGCAAATGTCAGAATCCAGAATCTTGATGGGAACCACTCCGCTGTGCGGGAAATCAAGACAATAGAGATGTCTGCACTCGAAATGTCATCAAATTACTATCATTTGTCGGAAGAAACTAACAAAGAGCTTGTGCTTTTGCTGACTATTGTCGTCATGTCATGTTTGATAATCTCCGACACTTTGACGCCTGCCCTTTGTCATCTCTAGAAACGAAGCGAAACTGGTGCCAAAGAAGCTAGAAATCGCAACTTTGAAACAGATTTTGCTTCGAACCGGAATAGAAATATGGCTGGTCGACTACTGGAGTACTTGACGACCTACAGCTGACACCTAATAAATATCCCACTACAATGAATTCAGGCAACGTGTAAATATTTGGTGAATCTGTGCACGACAGAACCAGATTTTGCGTTGAAATTATGCTGATTGTACTGCTTGCTTTCACATTAGATGTATGAGTGTAGAGAGAGAGAGCATACCAACCGCAAATTTACTATGACCAAATGCGCTTTCGCTATGATGCTGTTATCAGGTATATGTCACCATGACCTTTGCAATCCTCACCCTGATTACTTCCGGTTGGTTAACAAAAATACTTTGCCTGAACAGAGGTTAAAACAAAAATAAGAAGAGAAAAGAACAGACACATCATGGAGTTGAGTTTGCAACTACCAAAAACGGAATTCCAGTTTCCGAGCCATATGGTAAAATGGAAGTAGAAACAAGTGCGGCGCAAACGAGGCTGCCGGGAAACGTAGTGCTTACTGTCTCATCAATGCTGGCTCCTGGTAGAAAAAGAGAGGAAAAAATGAGAGATAGGGAGGGAGAGATAGACGAATAGATATAAAGAATATATACAGGTAGATAGAGATAGATTGAGACAAAGAGGAAGAAAGATTGACAGAGAGAGAAAAAGAGAAATAGATAGATAGATAGACGGATAGATATGTAGAATGTATAGATATATTATAAAAAATATATATATGCATAAAATATTATAAAAAATTATATAGAGAGATGGAATATGTATAGATAGAGACGGAGAGAGAAAAAGAGATTTGTATAGATAGGTGTAATATGTAGAAATAGACAAAAAGAGAAAAAAAGTGATACATAGATACATAGATAGAATACACACACGCAGATAGAGACGGTGTGTGAAGTGTGGGGCGGGATGAGGGAGAGAGATAGACGGATAGATATATGGAATATTTAGAATATATAGAATATATAGAATAGAATATATAGAATATATAGATATATAGAATAGATAGATAGATATAAAGATAGATAGGTAAATAGATAGATGATAAAGACAGTGAGAGAAAGAGGGAGATAGAGGAGAAAAGGACAGACAGAGGGCACTAAGTTCCTGAGACGACATAGGCAACCAGCATGGAAAGTGTGCACAGATAGTAATGAATGTGACTGGTGGTTTTCCAGCTTTTCAGAAAGTGTAAGTTCTTCCTTACCAAGGCAAGAACGACGTGGACAATACAGCGACACACGTAAAAATATTATATATTTATATATTCTGCGGTTTAAATGTCCGGTGGAGATCGCGCAAGGGAATGATCTCCTGGATTTTTTTTTTTTCTGCGAGCAATCAGGAAGATGACTTCCTTTGACACGGAGGTGCAATGACAGCGACCACCGTTTGAAATCACCCACCATTAAGGTGCAGCCACAAATCTTGAAGCGACATCTTCTCTCCCCCCTTGTGGTTTGGTAATTGGGAAGCTGTAATATTCTCTACAGTGCAGTGCCCAGAGAGAGCATTTTGCGTGCGCGGGGAGAAATCGCGCGCTGCGACAATTCGTCATAAATAATAGATAACATCAAACCATTTCCTTCATCTTTATGTGGCGTTTTCCCCTCAAAAGTGCACCAGTGGCGTTTAAGACGCGGTCTGGACCTGAAGGCAAGCACAAAGCTCTCCGATTACCCACGCATCCTCTCGCTTTCTCCTGAAGATGCCGTCGACATTGTCTCGCCGTTAATCGGGTCTGACAGTTGTCGGATCCCGGCGTAACGAGGAGCACCCTGTCGATAGGCCCTTCAGGATAGCGCCCATGGAGGATGGAGGATGGACCATGTGCACTGGGGTCAACACACTTCAATCTGGGGAAAGAACATGACGACTGTGAGGATGTATGTAAGGTAGACAAGGCGGCACATGTCACTTGTCATTAGTCTTGTTTTAAAACAAAAGGAAGCCTTGTGAGATTCTCCTTTCGTATCTCCGGGCATTGAAACATGAATTGCTTGGGAATCGTCACAAATTATTGCTCCCAGTGACATTCTTTCCCCAAGCACAGAATTTCCGCTCGGGAAGTACATTTTTTTAGTTTAATGTACCAGCTTCCTTATCACGTGCCGTACCAAAACAACAGTTTATCCAGTGCAAAAGTAAAGCGTGTTTCGCCTCGCTTCCAACGCCTTTATTTGTAATGCTTTAAAAAATCTAACTGGGGAGAGACACAGGAGCGTTATACAATGTATGGAATAGATATGATACTGCCATGCGCACCAAATCAATACACATACAGATTATGACTTAAGGCCCTTAATAAGACATACGTATAGTAGGCATACCCAGGGGACAATAACCTGATGTATGCCACCTGTGCGGAGACCGTGAACTTCATTTAAACCAGATCACGGGTGCACGTGCTCATGAAATTTGCATGGACGTGAAGTCCTCTGTATATCCTGAAGGTCAAGCGTGTTTTCAGACCTTTATTCTGTTTTATTTTAGATCCCATCAAACCAGTCTAAAACTGAGTGGCCCCTACTTATTTAACTAAATTATCTCTATGCTGCCTGCATTGCGACCATATAATGTATCTCGTGTTGAGTTCGACATTGAGTGCCTCGATGACGATGTCATGGTTATAGATTTACTCTAAAAAGTAGTAGGCCTATATCCGATTTATCCCCAAGCGGAATGTTGCAACAACTGATAACCTGGGGATGTCTTTTTAGAATAAAACAACCCTGACCTGTGTGAACAGATTTCTTTGGGACCTGCAATATCAGTGGTGTCAATCTGACTGCGAAAGTACACCCCATCCGACACACGCAAACCTATACACGCAAAGACACTGACACTAACACAAAACGTTTTGGTTGTAGAAAGGGATTTACCCTCAGATTTGACAATAATTCGCAGTATTTTCCAGTGCATCGTAAGTAGATGTGGTTATTAGTCACCGAATTTCTCTCGTTTCCAGTGGAAGTTGCTCGCATCCACGGAGAAACCACGCACAGAGTTGAATGCACGGGAAGGAGTTTGACCAAGCGATCTCTCTCCCCCTCCCCCCTCCCCACAATCTCCCTCACATAATATCTTTTTCAACCAAATAGTCCATCACATTCAAATAGGCCTATTAGGTTACCCAAAGTGACATTAAACCAATTCTATCCTTAATGTTTTCCTCATCAACATCAAGATCAATGGCATTATCACCATCATTATCACAATCATCAGTAACATTGTAATTGATAATAGCAGAAGTATCATTCTTATTTACCGCTTTTGTGAAAGCTCCAAAAATCAAAGTCGTCACCCATCGAGAAGTTGGGCTGCCCTCGAGTTTATGTACTATTCCTTTATTCCCGTACAGTTAGGTAACATTCATATATTTGCAGTTTATGTAAGTGAACATTACAACTATGATCACTATACGCTTGAAATTCAAGTATAGTAGTGGATGCCCATTAGCCTTCTTCATCCATGAACTTTTTCACCATTCATTTCTTTCGTTGAGTCCTATCCTCTCTGTCTTCCAAAACGTCTTGTAAACACATGACACCTCGTTGTTGAATTAGACTTATTAATCTAAGACAATACAGATACGACGTGTCTCTTTACATTATAACGAAACACCCATATTCACCTAACTCTATGATTGATAATGATTATTCCAATGGTGTGTAGTATGATATCATATGCTAACATTATTAGCATATCTGATTTGGATTTGCTTTCTCTTATTCTAACCGTGTTGTCAAATCAAGTGATCACTTTATCATCGAAAAGGAAGTTGGATTTAAAAACAACAAATGTTATCCTTGATATGATTGTTATTACTATTCTCAACCCAACGCATTCTAATGACGGAATCTTAATTCAAATCTGTGTAGCGGTGGGGTAGGGAAATCCCCAGAAGATACCTGCGTCATATTATTCGTATCCCAACGCCAACACCGAAGGATCTGAAAACAGCTGCATGGAAATAATTGCAAATATGCACGTGAATATAAACCCAGATCTCAGGACAAAATCTGGTTGATCGGTCACCAACTTTACTTCCATCATGATATGACATCCTTGATATCTCTAGATTTAAAATCAGAGCTACTGAGTATGCAAACAAATATCATTGTGATCAAAATTTTCGAAACTGAAAAAAAAAACCCCAAAAACAAGACAAACGTGTCATAATAAACCTTTGCTTCTCTGCTTTCAATTGCGTTTTCATCCAAGCAAAATTTAAGCTCTTGCCATGATTTGTGTTATGGCAAGTACGTTTGGAATCTGTGGTAATCCTCTCTGCATACATAACACATGTTGTTCTGAATATCCAATATGCATATTTCTTTCATGGGTGGTTTACGGAAACGGAGAAAATCTATTCCAAGTGCATTTTAGCTGGACATAAAGATGCCCGTGCGGTTAGTGACCCTCGCAAAAGTCTTTTATTTTTTTTCAAACAGGTGGTGTATCATGGGACTGAATTCTACATTTTTTTTCTTCATCTGAGCTTTAATCCGGCACAAAATGCTTAGACGTGATCCGTCGAGTGTTAAGAGCGAGGGAATATTTAAAGCCTGCTTCAGGTGAAGCTATTTGCCATCTTCTCTAATCCACCTGCCACTTTGCGCTGGGTCACCTGGCGAACGCTCACCCCCCCCCCCCCCCCTCGGCCGCCATGTCGTCACTTTCGTATTGTCGCTTTCATTCACTTCGAAATTGTCTTCTTTTACTTCACCTTAACTCTATGAGAATATACCGGAGAATAGAATCGGTGGCGAAGCATACTTTTTTCCCTCTTCATAGGTAAATATCTTTTTATTGAAAGTTAGATAGTCAGATAGTCTGACAAAACAAAACAAAACAAAACAAAACAGAACACATTGAGCACAAAATAGCACCACAATTGGCGCACATGTATACATAATCGCCAAAAATATGTACAGTATAAATACATTTGGGGGGGGGGGGGCTTACATACATGGCGCCAGATATTGACACAAAACCACGCAAATAGCCAAATGTACAGATATGATTAAAGCTATAGATATAGATAAATTAAATTAAATTAAATCATTAGGAAGTGTATCTAAATAAAAAGGCAATTGTCACGATGAACGGAACACGAAAAAGATAAAACTATACAGCAAGGCTGGTGAAATCTGATGATTATATATTGTACGTTAGTGAATATGAGGGATTAGCGCAGCCCACAGGGAAGAGTAAGAATTGGATACGACTTTAAAAAAGCTGACATTACGGAATTATGATAATCCTTGAAGGTGTACAAATGTTCCTTTCAAGATCAACTACGAGGTGGCATCTTGCAGTTTGCTTTTGAACGAGTTAACAAGAGCTGAAGGTGTGAATTCCTATCGGGGTCACCATGTTTCTCTTCCTGCTATCGCTTTAATTATGGATTACGTCTGTATAAAACGAGAGCTGCTTGTTCCTGGGAATGAAAAGATGTTTGAGGTGCGTGGAGTGAACTGTAATCAGATGAGTATTATATAACGTCATAGGTAGATAAAGCGAGACAAGGGAACGTATATGCGTCTTTCTGACGTCACGGGTTCATCTTTATCTTGCGAGTCCTATTTACATTTCCGGACTGCCATTGTTTTTACGTGATATGACTAAAAATCATTTAGGTCGCACCGTTTGTTTGCAGAAGCGATATGGTGAAGACCATGTAAGGCAGAGACAAATTCGCGCTGTGGTCAGTGCTCGCATTTTTTTTTTCCCGAACCCCGTGGGTGCTGGCTGCGGCGCGCCTTTAGCTAAATGCCAGTCGCTTTCCCCGCATGTTGAATTATTTGCTCGTTGTTTTTACGTGGGTACGCGGAGGAAGATCTAAGAGGCGTAGACACGAAAGGGTTCATTCTACGGCCACGTCGCTCAATATTTGATCATTTCTCGTTCGGCTAAGTCAGAATCGTGTCGCATGTTAGGAAACAAGCGCATCTCCCTCGTTAATCCGCCGCTACAGTGGTATTGGCGGCGCGCCGCCCCTAACTTCAACCGCCTCTCAGCGCTTCTACCCCAATCTAGGGGCCAGCTACGGGTGTCTCTACATTCATATCTCATGAAGCTTTCGACCTGTAAGTGTGCGTTTGTGCGTTTGTGCGTGTGCGTGCGTGTGTGCGTGCATACATGCACTGTAATTTCGCCTGACTGATGCACCTAGGAAGTGTCCGGCGAGAGTGCCTGTCTGGCTGTGTTTCTGACACGCGGCACGTAACAAAATATAATGCCGCTCATACTCGTGGCATTAAAAGTCTGTTTGTTACTTGGCAGGCGACAAAAACAGTTGGGAGCCCGACTGGCGGACTGCAGCGATCTCTTCTGTCCAGCAAAGTGAGAATCTCGTCCTATAGGGGGAATCCTCGCCCAGGGGTGGATGCGTTGACTTGTTTTTATGGTACTAAACACTTTGATTTCAAAGACTAGACGTCATCACGTGTCAAACTTGTCCGCACTCTTTCGTCATATCTACTTGCTAACTGAGTCACCTGTGACATATCAAGTGCTTGGACTTATCCACTGACAAGTCTTGTATTTTTTTCTTTGACATTTTTTTTTCTACCATATCGCAGAGTCCTTTATGTATTATGTCTTTCAATTTGGCTGCACTTTCCATCTGAAGTTCTTTCTAAAAATAAAGGCACCACTTTAATGCCACCCTTTGAAACGTTGTGCCTACCGTTAAGATTATTAGTATAATTAGATAATGGATAAGGTCTTCCGTGTAAACAAACTATAATTGTCCGCTTTGTGTTTGCTCACATCTGCAGGTTGCACCTGAGACACCCTCAGCTATACTGGACTACTAGGAAATATTCGTGACCTGCGGAGGAAAGTTCCGTGCCCTTGTTCAAGGATCTACTCTCATCACAGACCGTGATCGGATCTTACGTATGTAACTCCACTGAAAAGCTGCTGCCTGTTTTATAGCGCTCCGTACTACGAGACTGCACAAAACTAATCATCATGCAACTCGGAATTCGCGCGTCCGCGTTACCAGTCGGCATCGTCTATCTGACCACGGTCGTCACCGCCTTCTGACGGAGCGTATTCCGTCACTCGTCGGACGTCGTCACGCTCTTTCCTGCTTTAGTCTTTAGCCCCCTCACCGACCCGCCCACTCCCCGACGTCGCACAAGACCTAATCGGATTAAATCACACATGCTCCCATGCCTCTCAGTGCGACACAGACGCCAAATCAGCCATCCATTTCACCATCAAGGTAAGTTGCTCCCCAAAGTTATCATCATAAATATTATCGTCTTCTTGGTTCACTTTAAATGACTAAGATAATTATGTTAAGATCTAAAGGGATAAATCCATTTGTGTACTTCAAGTTGAAGGGACAAAATCGTGAACCTATACTTCGACTGTTTTAAGAGGATGACAATAGTCAAGTAATGTAATGTTTATATGATGATGAAAAGTGCCTACTCAAAACTGTATTTGTTGTCAGCATATGAAATACACATAATTGGCATATTATGAAATATGTGCGCATGTATTTATGTGTGTGTGTGAAGGTGTGTGTGTGTCATGTGTATATGATATATATATATATGTATATATATATATATATATATATATATATATATACATATATATATACATACATATACATATACATATCCACACACACACATATACACATGTAAGTGTCTGTCTGTCTGACTAACTGTGTGTGTGTGTGTGTGTGTGTGTGTGTGTGTGTGTGTTAATGGCACAAATTGTGCCTCTGACAACCAAGCAGTTGTCATAATGCTTGTCACAATTTGCATCACGCAAACTCCTCGATACACCGGTCGTTCGTATCATCTCTACACGGTAAATACATTGCTTCCCGATTCAGGCCAGTTGTCCTCTGGTGGTTTTTGTATATCATATGTATTTATATTCCTTAGTCAAAGCCTCAAACGAAGAGGCGAGAATGAAGCGACCAAGACTTGCAAGTTTGTGACAAAAACAGCTACGACCAGACTTTTCCACCTCACAAAACGCGGCTTCTTCACGGCTCGGAGACAGCTTGTCTCCGGAGGCAGATCGTGCGGTTATCTCAGCTGTGAATTAAGTCCGCATTAGCGCCATGAAAAAGAAACAGCGACACACGCGAAGTGATCGCGATCACATCATGTTCTATCGCGGGAGAAGAAGCAGCGATATTTTGTTGTTCATGTTCTTGTTCTTGATGTTGGTCTTGTTCTCGTTCTTTCCTTTGCAATCCGGGTTTTTTTGCCTAATGTTGATACAGGGAGGTGGAACCCCCTCCCTGGTTGACACATCTGTTGTGGTTGTTTCAAGGATTGTCGATTGCAATGCACACAACACCTTCGGTTGCGTTCCTCTTAATCATTAAGGGATAAAAGATCTTAAAGTCTTCTGTCATCCTAAATACTACAGCATGTACTTCCAAAAAGAAAAATTCCTATATTCTGTTTCTGATAAACAATTAGGTGTAAAATAAATGTAATAAAACATACTGACAAGCTCTTGATTAATATCTTCCTCGTGATGAAATAATGACCTGGTACGATACCACCAAAGCAAGCAAGAAGTTCTGCACTTTCATTGTACAATATAGACACAATCATTTTAGCGTTTCGCTGTTCGTTTCGCAATTTTTATTGTCATTTCTTCCTAAGTTCTGGGATCGTCGCAATATATGATGTTGAAGTATGCAGATGTGTACAAATGGCAATCTACTATTAATCGTTTTTCCCGCGAGATCTGTGTACATCTTTGTTGACAGTCTTGTTACCAAAATAGTATCTCATGAATTGTTTAAAGGCGACCGATCAGCAAACAATAAAACAAGAAGAAAGGCATCACTGGCCAATAATAGAAGCAAGTCTCACGAGAGGGGAGCAAAGACGCCCCCCCCACCCCCATCCCCGTCAATCCTGCGAGTCCCGCTGGGTCTATAGAAGGGTCTTCTATAGGCGCTCCAACAGCCACTGACCAAGGAGTTGCACTGACCAAGGTTAGCCAGTTAAAGAGCTGACAGGTCTGCCGGCGACGCTATCGATCCGGCGTCATTCCATTCCCTGTACATATAGGTTATGCAAGTTGATCACATTTGCTACCTGCTTATGAATACGTTAATACCAGCACTGGGTGAAAGCTGCACACACAGGCTGCCGGTATCCCAGTGTCAACGGGGTTCCTCCACATTTGCACCGTGTATCAATTGGATTGCATCTCGTTATTTGAAACAATACTCGTGTTATCAATCTCCAGCATTATCAATAGAAGATGGAAACTACTCGTGTCTGCCGCGATCAGTGTTCCATCTGAAACCTTATAATCCCAACGCACAGAAAGTTATATGAATTATATCTGACACTCACATGAGATGACCAACACTGTCTGTTGAGGGAATCTAAACTACTGAAACTTTCCCATTCTTCTTTTCTTTGTGCATCGGTAGAGATAGAATCCAAGAATGCTCAACCCAAAACACGTCTAAAAACGAGTCTACCAGAGATGGTCAAATCAATGCCCACAATGAAGACGGATGAGAAAAGCTTGATAGAAGCGTCTGATGCAGATACGATCATTCTCAGATAGCACATAAGTTGCTGTTTTTAATGCTCTACTTTACAGCGGCAGGAAAAGTTGCTGGTGACTGCTCTGCAGCTAGAATCTAGTCTTCTTTTCGTGGTCAAGGTCAACGATGGATTTTCCCCCCAAGTTCATTTATACAGAGGACCGGTATCATTAACGCACATTCTGGAACAGCTCTCTAGGATTAGTAGGCTTTCATCGAGGCGTCTCATCAATACGACGCCCATTGGCGATGGCGAGCCGACCAGACGAATAAGGACCATAAGGCGATCATCGCCAGTGAAGGTCATCTCTCGTCAGTACACGGTGTCTCATCAGTGTGTGTTTATCTGTTACAAAATTGCGGTGTTGCCAATTTGACACAGAAAGGAATAGGGTCGCATTCTCTGGTAAAAACAAAATAAAGCAAAACAAATCAAACAAACAAAAACAAGACAGATCACTAGACGGGTTTAGATGTTGGTATGTTTGGATTCGTCCTCTGACAGATATCATCCATGACAACTGCAAAACTTTCCGACATCTTCCTGAGGCTTCCAAAAGATAACAAGTGCCGAAGGATTTTACATAATTTTTGACAATAGAAATACACATAATGATACTATGAGCAGTTCTAGTCGGGGCGTTATCAGTCCTATTCCTCTTTCAGTGTGAGGGAAAGGAAAGAGAGAGAGAGAGAGAGAGAGAGAGAGGGATGACAAATGTTTACACGAAACAAAGTCAATCTTGTTTGCTGTAAAAGCATCATAAGACCAGGTTCAGGATGTTAACATTCATGGGCACGTCCTTGACTAACGCTATCTTTGACATTTTGTAAAACTATCCAGGCATTGCCCAGTATATTGCATCCCCGACGTAGCAACTGCTAACGGATTCCAAATGACTTCTGCCTGTAAAATTAACACAGCTTGTTTAAATAACAAATCAGAAAAAGAATGGTTGTCATCACTAGACATGCTCAGTCTCCTGCTAATCCCATTTTAATTCGGGAAAAGGAGAAAAAAAGGGGGGGGGGAGGAGAGGGAACGAGCGAAGAGATGTTTACACCAAGCACAACCAGTTTTGCTTGGTGTAATAACATTATTACTAATAGACTGGTTATATTGTTAGAGTTCATTAAAGCGTCATTCGCATAGGCCATCCATGCCTGTACTGCCATTCAATTCAATTCAATTCAATTCAATTCAATTCAATTCAATTCAATTCAATTCAATTCATTTCAATTCAATTCAATTCAATTCAATTCAATTCAATTCAATTCAAAATGTATTTCATTTTACTACAGGTTAATACAAATTAACAATGTATGCCAACGATTGATGACGATTCAGTGAAATCAACCCAGCAATTATTATGCTTTTAAAACGAATATGCTTGCCATGATAATAAAAGATATGATAAAAACTTTGAAACTTGCAAAACTTTCCCTGACATTTCCCAATGGCGTAAAGTGTCTACAGATTCTAATCTAATTTCAGATTTTGAAATTGAAAGTTCAAACAATAGGAGATGAAATAGAAGTAGAATAAATGACTCATCAGAAGGCATTTGGACCAGAAACAGTGAAGATTAAAAAAAAAACCCTCTATAAATGTTACTTTCCAGGAAATGATATATTATGATATATGAACTATGATATATCATGTTTTCGCCTTCGTTTTCACAGTGGTTCTCTGTCGTCCCCTATTTTGATCCTCTTATTGTCGGGCCAGTGGGAGAAAATGAGAGAGATAAAGAAATAGCAGATATTTGTCACACGTCCCTCATTTTCTTATTTATGTAATCTATGAGTAATTATCGTTGACTTGATGTCAATATATCATTAAAATCATATTTCATATGTTCGCTACGTGAATAAGAGAGTCCCACTGGAGGAATCTCCTGTAATGAGCTAGGTCTTAAGTGATTCCGCAGCTATGATATTTTTGACTGTCGGAACAACAAGGAGACACCAAGGCTTGTTTCACAGCAAGACATGTGGGTCAAGGGACATTGGTCAACTTGGTTTGTCTGTCCGTTATCTCAGATCATGACGTTTCCAGCTGAAGGTGAGGTCCAAAATTCCACTATTGAGGTAAATTCCCTTCCCCGTGTATTTTCCTGTCCTTTAATCGAGTTCAGTGAGACAAGTTTATCATTGAGTATTATTATTTTTCCGGGGCACCGTGTAGCCATCACCTTGATAATTCCGGAAGTTTCATTTCGTTCAGACTAGGTATCATTGTTATTGGTCGCATTGGATTTAAGTTCGTTAGGTCCATTTAATTCAATGTCAGGATGATATTGTGTCACTTAGAATACGATGTAATGGGATTATAGTTCACGACAGTACATCGGTACGGCTACATCAGAACGAATCTAATACAAATATTACAAATCCAAAATCTACTAGAGCTATCATCTTCTATTCTAAGATCATGCACATGCCAGGTAGGCCTATATCAACTATTTTAGTATCACCAAAATTTGGGAGTCAATTATAAAGTGTTGGACAATCGTCGCATTACGTGCCGTCTTCTTTCGAATCAAAACATCGCTGAATTTTAAAATGTTAGTGGGCGGCAAGATCGAATTGGAGTATTGACCCATGTCAATTCGACGCTCGCACAGCTCAAGGAAAAAAAAAATCCGGAAATATAATTATCCTGACTGTGTTGTTGCTGCTAATAGAGATTGATTTGATTATTTCCTTAGACACAAGCCATCGGACCGCTGTTGGAAATTTGCGAGTCGGATGGCAAATAAGGAAAGAAAGCCCGCCAATTTGTTGTAGGTGAACAAAATTGCAAAAGATGGATGTTAATTATGAGGACACCGCAAATTCTGATTGACTGTATTCTCAGCAATATTAGAATCGACCGGACACATTTTGTTTAAGCTTATAATGAAATCGATCTTTTCTGAAGAAGAAAAAAAAAAAACTCAAAATGGTTGAAATTAGATCGGTGTCTGCATCGTCAAAGGCGTTTGACACTGAGTAATCTAAAAGCATTAATAAATCAATTGATAACTTCCGAAAGATTTGAATATCGTGTATTCATAAAGACATGGAATCTGCAAGGAGCAAAAAAAAAATGTGAAGAATGATAATATACCCAACGAAATATACATCTTATATCTATCCATCTATCTATATATCAATCTATGTAATTCTTTGTCTGTATCTTTCTACACACACATAGACACACACATACACGTATATAAAATGTGTGTGTGTGTGTGTGTGTGACATGCGTAGTATACGCATATATATATATATGAAATGGTACGAAATTCGAATAAAGAATTATCAAAAAAAATATTTGGAAGTTATGTATAGGTATAACATTAGAAAAGGGTATAATAAAACAGCAAAGAAAGGAGTGATGCAGAAGGACATAGGAACCAGTTTGGGAATAGGGATGTAATTCTCGTCATCATCTTGGTGAAACCTGACCTTTTCAAAAACATATTATTTTTACGTCCTAGGCAGCGTTAGTTGGGCGCCAGTAAGAGTGAAAAAAAAAAGATATAGAAGGAGTCTTCCTACTCCTCTTTCTTATTTGAATCAGGGATGGATGAGATAACGAACAGTTATGTATAGAGACACATCCTTTAGCCCTGGCTCCTCCACTCCCCCTTCTCCCCCCCCCCCCCCCCCTTCCAGCTCGTAGCCCTCGCAACAATGCTATAACAAACAAGGGCGCAGCCACGTCGTCAATGGACTACAGACAGCCGCGTAGGCTTCTCTTGCCGATATCGATCCAGCACGATTGGAAGGTGATCCGCCGGAACTTTCACACATCCCACGCAATTCTTCCTGACATTTGTAAATTATAGATTAAGTCTACCGCACTGATTTATACGAACTTTTTTTTTTTCCCAAAGGTGTCTCCTCTGTTCTCCATCGGGAAAAAGGAGCCATTCTTTCGAACTTTTATGATGATTATGATTAACCGATGTTTGTACGTGACCCAATTAAATCTTGCCAACCTGACAATAACAGGCATAGTCGTGCTCATCCACTCTGGGATTTCGTGAGCTCAGTCGAGGGGTATCTTATTGGTGTGTTCCAGTGGTAAGAACACAATTCGCTAGCAGTATGCAATCATTCTGAGGAGATCATCGGGCTTGGGAGATAATTCCAATATGTTCGGGTGAATAATCAGGAATTGAAAAAAAAAAAAAAAAAAAAAAAAAACTAGACCACGCTGGAATGACACATCTCAGTATGTAATATTGGAGTTTCCCAACAGCTGATGTGAAGAAATGACAAACAAATTGCACCTGGTACATATCAATTTCATTATTATCTATAAGCTTCTATCAAAGAAACGAGTTTTTATGCGGCTTGAAGAGATGTAGCTTTTAATGATTTTATGTACAGATATGCGCCGTAGTATCAAGAGAGTATCTATGCATCATCAACATCATGTTGGGAATTCATAATTTGAAATAATCTCGGTGTGAGTTGTCGGAGAATAGCTCAATCATTCACTACATGATTGGACCATTGTGGTGCCAGACAATGGGGATAATCAGCTCGCAGGGGCTGGCTGTTTATTTTCGGGGGTATGCTCTTATTGTTCCTACACGCCGTAATGGACTTGTTTTTTGTTTTCAAACGCGTATCCATCTTTCCGGGGTTAGAGATTTTTTTTTCCTCTCACATTTGGCTTCCGAAGGTTCAGCAGTGGGTGCTTAGCGCCTATATTGTATCGATTGCATGTGATTGCTTAATATTCCTATGACATTTTTTTTTTCTCCTCAAAAAGTGAAATTCTGCCCCATTTTAAAACAATTACCTGACCCAGCAGAGAAGTGAATTATGAGAACTTGACGTCATCTCGAGTTCTCTTCCCAGATGCGATGGACATTTGATGGTTAAAGGCATGATTTACCATTTGCAGATGAAACAAAAACCCATCATTAGTGCTTTAGAATAGTTCTAAAATGTGAGTTAGGGATAGAAACAACCACTGTAAAAAACTGAATACGTATAATTGATGCTAAGTATTGCTAAATACACAAAATGTGAACAATAATTATAATAAAAATGTTTCCAGACTAAACCGTCTACAGTTATGGTTTATTCAGAAAAACACTGATATCTCCTTATACTTAAAGCTTTATTGCAAAAATTTTATATGGTAGGATGTTTTGCAATACAACAGACCTACACATATGCATTAAATGTGATATCTTATTTTTTTTTTCAATCACTGCTCCCAAAGGTAAACTGGACCTTTAATCGAGCAGAGATTTATAACCTTCCTCTCCCATCAGTATCATCAAAACACACACACACATACGCTCTCGCACATAGTCACATGACTTTGACCCAGGAGGATGAAACACTTTTTTTACCTCCTTACTTTGACCACTCAACGGACACATAATTCTCTGGCCCAAAATGTAATTGTGCGTTCGCTCTCACGAGTTCATACTGGCGGGATAATGTAATGATGTTAAAGAATTCCTCCTCATTGATCGTGCACAGTAAGAACCAGTATGGACCAGCTAGATTAACCTTTGCACAGCCGACCATGTGTTGTCAGATAGGCTCCTCTTGCACTCACTGTTGGTGTTGCCGGCAGGTCGATCCCTCTATGTGGAGACTCTGGCTCCCCAAGTCTTAGCTTGAAGAGTTCTCATCAAGACAAGAGTACATGTTTACCGCTCATCTTGTCTCCCAGGAGTCGGTCTCCGCCATCCACGGGAGTTCTCTCGCGTAAGGCTTTCACGGCATCAAGCTTTCAACTCTCCGAGACGTATCCTAAAGCACGTGACACTCGAGACGAGAATCTCAGGAGACGATACCACTGTTAAAGTTGTGATCTTCGTGAGGCCTGTTTACCGACTCGACTACGGGCAAGTAGCTTGAATTACCAACGGGGTCGAACGCGGCGATGCTGCGAACGCATTAAGGTCCTGAGACATGTCCTTACTGAAAATGTTTTCTGACTCTGCTGAAAACTTTATACATGTCGAGGCCTGATCTGGTTTCACTAAGAGTCTTGAGAATTTGAGAAACTTCTCCTCGAGCCAATGTCGGATTTGTGTACAAGGGTAGGTACTTTATCATTACGTGAAAACATAATATAGTGGATGAAATAATGTTTAATTGGTTTGATTTAAAACAGGGAAGAAATTATAGTGGAGCTAACATAATGAGTTCTTTTTTCACAGAACTTATACGATACATGCATTCCACATACGAAATGACGATGACCATTGGAAATTGGTGTTCACAGAGAAGAAGCATTATGGAAATTCTAAACCAGTCTGGATGTATGAAGCATCATCTCGGCATTATCATGTCAGTGCTACCATATGGTATATCGTGTTCGCTAATCTCCCAACGCGGATATATTATGTTGATATAAGCATAATCATCATTAATAATGCTGAATTTAAGCAAAATATCAAATTGCAATGTCTGGCTGTATATTGAGGAATATCAAGTTATAAGTAACATTTATGAATCGTGCGGTAAGCGTTGAACATTGTGGCAAACTTTCGCGCCCATTTTAATCGGAATGTCCTTGATATTAACCTGTCTTTCGTACTATACTCGTGATTGCGGAACGTGGAAATGCCAATGTACTTCCCTGGTGTGCTTTCAAATGCAGCCCTGATATTTATCATGCCACGACAATTGATGTATTAAGGAGTGTAGAGCCTGGTGTTTACACTTCAAGCTGCCATATGGTCTAAAATCAAAATAAATGCTGCATGCCTGCCTCGCACGTACTATATTGTGTCATCACGGCACTGCCTTGCTGAGTGAAATATTACTATTTGGCACGTGTAGCAATTATCCAGGGGCCCGAAAAATTATCCCCATACCTCTTGAACTTTCCCCCATCCATCGTTAACTTCAGATGTATGGCTAAGAAGCATTCTAGATTAATGATGAGGGAGGGGGGGGGGGGCGTGGGGAGAAGCACATACAATACCTTCAATACTTAGGCAAGCATACGGTGGTTCAAATAGTCATGAAGTATCAATGAGCGAGAAATATTTTTAGGCGTGGGGATGTAGTGATCAAAATGTAATTAGATATTTATGAAAAACGAACGCACACTTGCTCCGAGTAGGCTACGGAATGTCAACCTCTAGCAGTGCTGTGAATAGCGAAATGAACCTTTGACCATGGAGAGGTACGGTGGTCATTGCAGTGCATTGGCTCTCGCAGGCGCTATTTCTGGTGAGTAATACGCTCATTTTGCTCATCAAGCGGCTTAATAGAATAATTCTTCATGCAAATAATGCAGTTCGTATGCCGCCAAAAAACCTCTTCCATTCCCCCTCTCTACCTCGATCTCTCTCGAAATTCAAGGGCAATGGCTTTCGAGCTGTTCAATGACCACTCGCCCGTAAGGTGACATGTTTACCCCCTCTTGATCCCAGCGACTCGGGTAACTCTCCGGTCATACTGATTAATTGACATTGGGAATAATGAATGGAAGTGTGATAGAGGAAAAGAAAATCTAGAAATAATGTATTACACGTTCACACACAGGCACACAAACTGGCATTTAAACACAGCACGATGCGCAGTGCACTTACTGGTACAATTGTATCCTCCGCATCTTATATGGATGTGTCGTCGTCATTGCTTCCATAATTCTTCTTTCTGCATCTCTCCATGTCACAGTAATTATGTATTACTTAAGATCATTATGATTATTTCATCAAATCTTACCACATAAAATCAAAATGTTGTATATCAATACAATAGTTTTGTATGAATGTGTAACTCAAATGAAGCATTCACTATTTAAATGTGAAGCAATATGTACTATGGAACCTTCGAGTCGGCACAAACGTCACGGTCTTGTCGAAGTAGACTGGATGCAGAGAGCAAACCACGTAGACTGCACCTTTGATCATCTAAGGGAGATCGGGAATAAACAGGAATAAACAAAATATGCGGTGACCGTACGCAATGCCGGCCAAGTGTGCAGTATATGCATGCATACCGGGCCGGCTTGGCCGCTAGAGGTCTCTGCACTTGGATGTACAAATCTCCCCGCGTGCCGTTGTCCAAAGCATACTGAACGTATTTGCTTTCACGGGGATTACTTGAATCTGTAGGAATCACGACTGGCTTTTGTCGTTGTTGGTTTTGTCCCTTCTTCTTCTTTTTTTCTTCCGTTCCTTTACCGGCGAACCTACATAGACAACACCGACGGTATGTCTGGCCTTTGAGGGAAAGAGACAGAGTAGAGCTTTGGCGGTTTTTCCCTCGCTTGTTTGACCACTCCAGTCTGACGAGAAGGTTGTTCTACTTTTCCTCGTTTACACAACTCCTTGTTGTTTGCGTTGATATCACACTCTCCCTCTTCCTTTCCCCAGTGGAAATGATCGTGTACTTCGAAAGTCATGAAAGCTCTTCTCTTTCGGATTTTTTTTTAAATGCCTTTTTCCATATTGTCTGCTCTTCAAACGAGAGCATAGTTCAAATTCAAGAAAAATTTTTCCTTTATTCTCCTAAACATCGTTAAAACGGAAGGAGCGATCACTGTCCCGTCGGTGCTTTTTGCTTATTGTCATTTGTTCCCTTTCGATTATGATTCATATATGAAACATAATACATTTGCATAAGTGTCCATGCAAGCCATTTGATCTGGGCGCAACTTTTATCTATCCCTGCTTCAAGTACTGCTTTATTGCATTTTGTCCATTTTATATGTCATACTGTTATTTCCCTGTCTCCGACCGTCCCCACTCGTAAATCGATTCATCCCATCTTCAATTCGTATGTCGCTTTACGCTTGGCGCTTTTATGTGTTATTTTCTCTTTTCCACCCGCACACACAATTTCCCCCACCCAGATTTAATAAGCCCTCGCTACTTTGACCACTCACAATGTAAAATATGAAGCGCCGCGGAGGGCAGACGTGAATATTGATTTACACTTTTTTTGGCGCGCTCCGGACTGTCTGCAGAAAGTTCAAATAGACAATTAAAGGAGATGGCATTTAGTTCGCGAGTGAAATGCCGTCTATATTGGTGTGGAAAGCAATATGGTCAATTTGATATCTGATAAATGCAGTCTTTACTTGTCGTGGCATATAGCTGTGTCGGAATGCTTGCTCTTTTTTTAATAGATACCATGATATTTCTACGACGAACTGTAACAGTCGAAAGGAGCATACTGTTACAAATAACAACAACAACAACAACAAAACAAAACATAGCTGAAGTTGAAGATAGACATGCTGCTTCCTTGGCTTTTACTTTATAATTGTGCATATGAATATAATCATTATATTTATCTATCTATCTATTTATTTCTTAAAATGACATCTACTAATTATATAATATACTTGGTCTCTAGCACTTTACTTTGTGAACATGATATATAAAGTATGCTGTAATCAGATCAAGCGAATCAAAGTGCAAAAGAGATGTGGTTCAGGTTTACAGCTAATGCTACTCGATAATCGAATCCCTTTGAAGAGAAGACCCGAAGTCAATTTCACGAACCAGTCGGCAATCGGAAATTAGCGCATTTTTTATATCTGTCGATGCATCCCCCATATTAACCAACGCCGCCCTTCAATTTTGAACGATATAGAGCCTTTAACGCGTTCACTGAGTGATTTACTGGCCTCATTATTGCCGCGATAGGTTCTGCGTTTCGTAAAAACAAACGGTCGCTCACCCTGCCCAGCTGCACTTTAACTAGAAGGTCACGGATATACCTGCGCCTTTGGAAAAGCTGTCAGCGCTGCGTTTTAACATGCCTTGCACACGGAAGACAACAGTTAAAAGTGAAACTACGTATAGATGAGTTATCAGCGACCTTTTCTCTTTTGTACGCACTTTCAATAACTCAAATAAAAGCTACACAAGTTTCCTCTGAACGCAATTCTATACCATGCTCAATTTAGCTTTAGGAGATGAAATGAAAAAAAGTGAAAACTGTTTGAGGTTTTATGGAAATCAGACATGTGATTTGAAAGATTAACATTTATTCACATAATATATATATATATATGGATATATATATATATATATATATATATATATATATATATATTTACATAAATGTGTGTGTTTGTGTGCGTGTAATTAAGTCCGATTTAATGAAACTATTGCACAGTTCTGTTCGTCTGTTTATACCCAATTAATCGAAGCCAACTTGAATAAGATGCTGGATTACACTTCCAATGAATGTGTTCAGCGTGAGTAAAAAAAAAAAACTTGCATCTTTTAGCTTTCGGAGTTCGCATTTGCGCATGAGCAGAAAGGGGTCTCTTCCCACCTCCCTTGTCATTCCACAAGTGCGACGCCTTTTTCTAACGTAACGTGTCTCTTGCCGCCCGTAGAAATACGCTCTGATCATTCATCACTTATTCATACAACGGCGGTAAATATCATAATGGCGCAGGTGGAGGCAATCTTTCGAAAGAAGGAGTAAAAAGAGATTCATGGAACGTCAACGTTGAAGAACATACTATTGCTTGCAGAGCGAATGGGAAAGGCGGAGATTTAGATGCAATGGCTTGGGCACATGTATGGGTCATGGGGGTCAATGAAGAATGGATCTAACGACAATCTTATCCGTTACCTCACACGATGCCATATGAAAATACATGCATACACACACTTACTAATATCTATTACGGGAGTATATGAATTATACACGCAAAGCAAAACACAAAATATTTTACATATTATATATTTAACAAATAATTGAAATATTATAGTTTTTCGCACATTTGGCAGATAGCAGCGGGTGGGGGCATGAGGAGAAGAAACTGGAAACATAAACAGGGTAATGAACAATAGATTACCGTTTATCTATCTCGGAGAATGTAACACCATGTGGAATGTGTGTTACCATGGCAACGGGAAGCTTGGTCCTAGCAAGAGAACGTGTCGATACGTGGCCTCCTGACGTTTTTGGTCGACCGGAAAGGGAAAAAAAGAAATCATCATCATAGTAATGGTAAAGAAATCAGATCATGGAATGACAGTCTCACTGGTTGCAAAGGTGAACATTGAACTTCTCACACGTCACGTCGAGAAAGAGGCGTATTACTTTGTGACATTTGTATCAAGCAGGATCAACAACACCGCAAAATTTTGAGTAATCAAATTATTGACGAAAAAAACTCCTGGCAGCAGCGGAGCCAACTGAGGTTTTGGAAGGTGTTCCTTTCAATTATTATTGGAAACCACAGGTAAACTGTTAGAAGGAGAAACTTCATCGACTCTTTCACTTCGAGAGTCGCATCAAAACTGATAAAAATTGTTGAAAAGCGGAGTAACAACAAGAATAGGATATGTGAGGAAATCCACAATTTCCGTGTTTATTCTTTTTTCTTTCTTTTATGGAGATGCTGTTTTTCATTTCACACACACATGTATACATACAGTTTATACTGTGGAAGATCTTGAACTGTTTTTTAGCGATTTTAGTTTCTCAAAACGTCATTGTGATTACACGACAACAATAATATATACCCATATTCTCATTCGGTGATCTTGCCTATTGTAACCTGATTGAACGTTTCCATCCAATATAAGGTGTTCTCTTTTACCACCATAGCAGCTCAATTCAGCTTTTCCCACATTCGATGCCGTCGTTACGATGTGAATGGCACTTTAAACACGCGCCCTTTTGCGGGGTAAATGTTTTCCTTTTTGTTCGTCAGTACTTCAGATATCATTAACCCCTGATCTTAATTCATAACAACTGCTGACGAATTCTACTCGTGTTTTTTTTATTTATTCATTTATTTGTTTTTTGATAAATACACGATATTAGATAGTGTAGTAGAACAATATATGCCGAGCTGGGTTATACCTTGCCAAGAATCTGTTTTATTGTGTTGATGATGATGATGTGTTCCATCTGTTTCTGTCTTTGCAGGAATTCACTCACACATGCATGTACATGTAGGACGTTGGCTTATCATTATCTAATATATGACTTTGAAGAAGTTTGATAAGAATCATTGGTTAAGGCGACAAAAAAAAAATGCATTTTTTTTTTTTTTTTTTTTTTTTGGTAGCAACATGCCAGGGATGAATTCCACAGGTCGTATCGTCATGATCGTTTTGCGATGTTTGAGAGTGCGGGTGGGGAAAGTATCGACTGTGTCACTCCCTCCTGCTATTCTCGTGGTATTCTCACTCACGGCGCAAAATTGCCCTCAATTTAGTCTAACTTCCACCTGCGATATGATCCAAACAGTGTAAGACATGGAGAGAGAAATTCAGACAGATAGATAGATAGATAGATAGAGAAAAAGCAGAGATAGAGATGGAGAGACAGAGAGACAAAGAAATAGAGTGTGGAGGGAGATAATGGAGGGAAGGGTGTGTTTCTGATCCTATGTTAGGCCCCACAACGAGTTGCTTGTCGAGACACTTCGGATAATTCGTATCATTCAAAACTGTCTCTATGTTTTTATGAGAGTTACTAAAATTACACGGTGATTGAGAATTATCTGTATTTGACAGATAGATTAGGGCCACGTTTAGGTTGTATAACGCGTATCGAAACCAGGAATTACTGGGGGAGGATAGCATCCTATTGGTAATGTAGAACAAGGAGGGAAATGAGAACATTCTTCAAAAAAAGAAGAAGAAAAAAAAAAAGATAGAGCCTGCGTCGTAGATGTCTGTGAATAACGATGCATATTCTAAAAGAGATGTAAGCTTACTGTTGTTGAGGTTATCTCACAGTATCAAATAGGCCTAGTGGAATTAAAGAAAAGTAAGTAATAAAAAAGGAGGATAAATAGGAAAACAAGAAAACAAGGACTGTCAAAGGAGAAAACAAGAGTACCCCTTAGATAATTGTGAAAAATCATCGTTCAAGGGAATTCCCGAGTCCAATATACACAGGTACGAGTAGAAGTGGCGATAAGAATGATTTTAAAAATTAGTTATGATTAGATGACATGAAAGCATGAGATAAACGAAGAAACTCGTGAAGAATTTGTGATATCACAATGGTCAACCGTTTCAACGAGGTTTGCGCACTTACCGTGCACATAAACGTGATATATATATATAAATATATATATATATATATATATATATATATATATATATATATATATATATATATTTGTAATCGAGATAATGAGACCCTACAGTATGTTCGCTTTTTTTTTTTGTAATTAGTGTCGTGTCTTTCTCTTTCGCTTTTTCCTATCTATCTCCGATTCCTCCTTTACTTTCTTGAAATATATCGAAGACTCAAAAGGGAAATATACCTTGTAGCTCTCTCTAAACCCGATATTCATGGTAATCGTGGTCATGGTTAAGTAAAAACCGCACGTGCATCGTCATTAGCAAGTAAAATATATCCAGAATAATACGATGAACTGCGCTTGAACTTTAGAGGATATCAGGCGGTGATATTGTCCTCGGCCCGTTTTCATGGTAAAAATTCCTCTTAATTATACATGCAGCTTTCTCAGACGTTTGGAAACTCCCCGCTACTGTCCGCCGTTCGTGTGGCGTGATCACGGATCAACGTGCCGTCGATGCAGAGTGGAGTGGGATAAATAAAGATAAATCGCATTTTCCAACCGTGCTAAGTAAGTGCCTATTCACACCCAAATGATAAGAGTGGGCATGCCGAGATTGACCAGGCAAAAGACTGTTCCAGCGTTGCTCCGCTTGTGTCCTTTTTAACATCACGCTGGGCGTATTCATCCGTCTCACTGCAGAAACGCATCGGTCATGTTGCCATGACGACGGATGTTGAGGTTGACTTCGAGTTTGAGAAAGGATGCTTTTCACGCTTGAAGTTGAAGTCCCGTCTCAGAGAATTTCGTGCAATCCAAAATTGGATTTATGAAAGCTCCGGCAAAACACTTTGATATGATAGTTGATATCTTTACAGCGTCTTTTCCACTGGATACAAAGATCTAACTTTCTAGCGCGGTTTATTGATGCATTTATTTCACAGCAGTTTATTTCACAGGAGTAGCTCTCATTCTGAAGGGGAAAAAAAACCAAAGGCTCGCAATATTTTAAAAATGACAGTTAATTTATCAGGCATTTCCCACCATGGAAATTAGGTGCTATTTTAACGTTTGCCCGCCGAAGTAGGTCCTTTTTTTCATCTATTTGAAGGTGAGTTCGCCCTTAGGGTGATCAAATGCCTGATCAAATTCAAATGGACGCCTTCATAAGACCAAGCACTGCGCGTGGGCAATTTAAAATATGAATATGGATTTGATGCATGAAATTGTGATACCAAGGTCTACTCAAGTCTCCTTCTTCTTCTTTTTGTAGACATGGGAAGGACGTGTATGTTAATTGCCACTGCTATTTAAAGTTCGCTCCTATAGCGCTCTTATATATTCCGTGTAAACGGTATCCACGCGCGTCCCCATTGTGGGAATATGGTGTACACGCTGTTGACGATGGAATGGTAAGTCACATCAATCACTGCCTTTGACGACTCAAAGAGTGCGAGTAGGGTGGTCACGAGATACCAAATCTGATATCATAATATGAGGTGTGAACTTGGATATGGCAATGGCGAATACCACGGCAAGAATAGTGGCATTAAAAACCTATTTCATAATTAAACCAATAGCTGACTACAACCGGAATTAACGTTGCTTTTTTAATGAGTTCCAAACACTGACCCATCTGCCCACGCACACACTCACACACACAAGCACCCACTCACGAAACCACGCACTCACACACACACGCAAATACACGCACACACATGCTCACGCAAAATACATGCGTGCATAGAAAAACAAGGTACATGTATTTACGTGCATATGTATACTCATGTATAATACAAACTTGTACAGGCCTGGCGATGGACACGTGATACCATTTGCTACATTATAATTGTCATTATTTTGTTCAATCGCAGTGGCATGTTATTGAATAAATGGGTGAGCAAGCATCAGTGTGTCAAGTGCACACTCAGGACACTCAATCTGGAAATAAATGAAATTACAAAAAATACAAAATATCGAAAACAAAAATCTGAGATCTTTTTCATTTTCGTTCATTTGCAGAGTAGAGAGGATTTCATTTGATGAAAATCGAACAGGATAAAGTGGAATATTGCTACTTTATTATTGCATTCTTCTGGATAGTGGACGGAGCTTAATCCGGAGCAGCTGCAGAGGATTAAGGACAACGCGATGGTTCGATCATGGTCTTGTTATCTCGTAAAAGAACGTCTTTCGGAATTGAGATGGGGGAGAACTCGCTCACCAACCACCTTAAGAACCGTTTCATTCCACTGTGTAGCTGCATTTTGTGGTCAATTTCGATATGCGTTCCATCAGCTTTAGACGCGTTATGACGAATTGTTCTACCAAAACAAATGCCAACAACACGGGTTGTCGTCCATCCATCTTAACAAGATAGCAGAAATCAGTCGCAATGGGGTCGAAAGGTCAGTTATGCAGGGCATTATGAAGAAGAACGTCATAAGTATCGCTTAGAATAGATGAAGTAGAGAGAGAAAACAAAAACCCTCCCAAAATCAGAGAAGGTGCAGGAGAATAGAAAACGAGAAACGGATACCACAGGTGTCATTTCCATGGCAACCGGATGCATACCGGACCGGTGGAGATATTATTCCTTGCCCCCACTACAGATCCTTAATCCCCTTGAAGCACAGGCTCACACGTCGAGGCGTCGCGGCGATGGTCAAGTTGTCACCTCGGATCCACGAAAGGGGGAGCACATCCAAAGTAGATGATCACCAGTGGTTGCCTCCTCTAAAGATGATGAATGACAATGGATTAAGATATTTTTCCTCACCCTACATTCCACCTTCGACTTTGCCACTTCTGGTGACAGCGATGAGGCGTTAACTGGAGAGAAAAATGATCCGGTACATTCTAGATAGTAGAAATATGTAGGCCTACCTTGTGCACCTAACAACAACTGTTATGTGACCGTGTTACCATGGTAATACAAGTAAATGGAAGCGAGGAAGCGCCTTACCGTTTAGTTGTGTCGAGATCTTCCTGATGTCGATACTGCTCCTTTCTGGTCAATGGTGTTGACAATTTGGCCTTTCTGAGTCCTGCGATAACTCACCGTAAAGAATGTTCTTTTAATTGCTATATTTGTTTGACTGTCACATGCTTTCTGACTCCTTGATTATTAAAGCGAAAGGAATCTAGTTCATACTCCTTTTTTCGTCCCTGTTATTTTTCCTTGCGTTTGACTTTTGTGCCTTCTTACAACTTAACGGTTCCGATGATATTAACGTTGTTAAACTTTTTCCCATTGATTCTCAGCTAGCCATAGAAATTGATTTTGCCTCATTTGGATTTTTAGCTCACCTAGGCTCAAGTGAGCTATTGCGATCGCCCTTCGTCCGGCGTCCGTCGTGCGTCGTGCGTCGTCCGTCGTGCGTAAACTTTTTACATTTTCATCTTCTTCTTGAAAACCCCAAGACCGATTTTCATCAAACTTGGCATCCCTAGCATCCCTAGGGGGTTAGGAACTCAATTTGTTAAAATGGACACCATGCCCCACCCAGGGGCCCCCCAGGGGGGGGGGGGGGGCCAAACCCCCCAAAATTAAGGAATCTGTAAAAATCTTCTTCTCTAGAACCAGAAGTGATAGAGCTAAGTTAATACTGTGAGTTAGTACATTGATGACTGTAGTTTCAAGTTTGTTCATGGCAGAATCAGGGGCGCCCCCCTTGGGACCCAGGGGAGGGGGGTGGGGAGGGGTCCTAATGGGGCCTAAATTGTACATTTTCATCTTCTTCTTGAGAACCCCATGACCCATTTTCACCAAACTTGGCAGGTTTAGCATCCCTAGGGGGTTAGGATCTCAATTAGTTAAAATGGGCACCATGCCCCACCCAGGGGGCCCCTGGGGGCCCAAACCCCCCAAAATGAAGGAATCTTTAAAAATCTTCTGTAGAAATAGAGGTTATAGAGCTAAGATAATACTATGAGTGAGTACATTAATGATTGTAGTTTCAAGTTTGTTCATAGCAGATCCAGGGGTGCCCCTCGGGGGGGGGGGGGGTGGGAAGGTCCAAATGGGGGCCTGAATTATACATTTTCATCTTCTTCCTGAAAACATCATGATGGATTTTCATCAAACTTGGCAGGTAGCATCCCTAGGGGGTCAGGATCTCAATTTATCAAAATGGGCACCATGCCCCACCCAGAGGGCCCCAGGGGGCCCCATCCCCCAAAATTAAGGAATCTTCAAAAATTTGGGCCCTTATTGTACATTTTCATCTTCTACTTGAGAATGCCTGGTCAAATTTTAGTAGAGCTGTGACTAATTTAGATTAGTGACTGCGTGAAAGGTGAACTTGCGATTCTCAGGTGAGCGCTAGACCCGCGGGTCTCTTGTTCTTCATTTTGCCGGAATTGCTTTTTCTTTTTCTTTTTCTTTTTTTTCTTTTTTTTGCTTCGTAGAATGAGCATACTTCATGAGCTACAATTCGCGTCAACTCAGATTGATCGTCTGTACGTTTTGAAGCCCTCGGGAGGGGAGAATGACCACATTAAACGATAATGCGCGTGTGCGCCTGCTCGTGTTTAGATACTACACCCAAACTAATCCAGTGTTTCTTCGTGTGTCTCACATACAGAAGGAAACATTTCCATTTCTCCGATTACATGCCAAGAAGATCTGATCACACACACACACACACACACACACACACGTCGTGTGCAAGTTTTGTCCTCCTCTCCCTTGCGTCTTTTCGCCTGAAGCGTAAGGATGTTGTTTGTGGCAGGCAACTCGGAGCCCACTTGTCCTTTTGCTCCCTCCCTCTCTCCTCTTGCACCTGTTCCTTTCTCCCGAGTTCAAGTTGTCTCCCATCCATCCTTCCACCGCGTGTCCTCTGGTGAAGAGGTTCCGTACCGACGTTTGACGTGCAATCGTGTCGCAGGCAGCTCGGTCGCTCTGCTGTCCTCTGCGACGTAACATATCCCCACCCCCTCCCAACAGAAACACACACACACGCACACGCACACACACACGCACACACAAAGACTTCACGTACATAATTATATCAAAAGATGATAGTATTTTACAGAAACAAAAGACATACGCAGTAGATGAACACACCCATCGTTTTGGGACACAGGATTATGTTACGGGTTTCTGTATTCGTTCCATGTTATTAATTAGGAGTGAGTTGTGGTTGTGTTTTCTTTCAAATTTGTATCATATCTCATCTCTTCTCTTGATATGAATGCTGTCAATCAATTTGTATGCTTGTTTGTTTGTTGTTGCTTTTCGTCACCTTTCTTTATGGCAGAAATATGGCAAAAACGTATTGACAACATGAACAAGGACGGTTGTGTTTGTGTTTGACATAGCAGAGCAAAAATTATGATTTCTGTACAAATTACGAGCAGATGTATAGGGTTACAGGGACTGGGGATAGGGGAAAAAAATCCATGAAGGCAAGAGTTCAAAGTGATCGACATAATTGTATCCCCAAGTGTCACGAACTTCAACGGTAGCTGCAGTCTTGTCATTTAGGCAGAAATTGGGTCAGAGAGTAGCAGTCACCCGGAACGTCAGCGGGTTTGAGGTGGGTTGGAAGTAGGGGCCGCAACCAGCAGGTAGCCACATGTTGCGCTCGCACCTCCGCTTCCAGTTCGCCTTGTTGTCGCAGTTTGTGAGTTTTCTCTGGTTTCATTCGGAATGTGTCATCAGTCATTTTTCAAAGCACTGGGACTGCTCCGTCAATGTTGGAGAACGCAGGATAATTCTCTTGTGATTGCTATTGTTTTGTCTGATTGGTGGCTTCTATCACATAGCACCATAAAACTGATTCGTGTTGGCCCATTTTGCATTCACTGACGCTTGAAAGGCTTTAAGACAGTCACACCATCGCGTCTAAAATGACATGGTTAAACAGCCCTACAAGTGTTTGCAGTCGAATTTGTATAACGTGATATGGATGGAATTCCCACAGGTGGTAAGTAGCAAAGGTCTTTAAGACGAGACACTTCAGTTAAAGAGATATCACGATACACCTTGTAACATACATACATCCGTATTAACGTGTCTCATGGCTGTGAGACAAGTTCTTGAATAACTGGCAATAGTTAAAACATATAGCGAATTAAGCTGATTGGTTGTTGTAAACGTTTTGACAAAAACAGTGCTGTCGATGTTCGTTTTTCCGAAAATGAAATAGGTTCGTTATCCCGAAAGTAGAATAAGGTTCGTTATTCCGCAGGTTCGTCATTCCGAAACATATAAATTCCATATACCTGAATATTAGTTATTCTAACAATGAAATAGGTTTCATTGATCCGAAAATGAGAAAGAAAAAGGCGCGTACTAAAGAGCCTTCGGAATCACGAGACATTTTTTTCTTTATTTTCGAATTAACGAACCTTCGAGATAACGAAACTTGCTTCATTTCGGATTAATGAACCTTCGGAATGACGAACGTCATTTCATCTTCGGAATTACGAACCTTCTTAAACGACGAACCTTCTTCTTTTCTAATTTTCGAATTAACGAACCTTTGGGACAACGAAACTTTTTTATTTTTCAGATTAATGAACCTTCGGAATGACGAACGTCATTTCATTTTCCGAATTACGAACCTGCTTAAATGACGAACCTTCTTCTTTTTCTAATTTTCGAATTAACGAACCTTCGGAATAACAAACTTTGATTTATTTTCGGATTAATGAACCTTCGGAAGAACGAACGTCAGTTTATTTTCGGAATTACGAACTGTAAGAAGAATGACGAACCTTCTTCTTTTTCTAATTTTCGAATTAACGAACCTTCGGAATAACAAACTTTGATTTATTTTCGGATTAATGAACCTTCGGAAGAGCGAACGTCAGATTATTTTCGGAATTACGAACTGTAAGAAGAATGACGAACTTTCTTCTTTTTTGATTTTCGAATTAACAAACCTTCGGAATAACTTACGAACCTTGTTTCATTTTCGGATTAATGAAGCTTCGGAATAACGAATGTCTTTTCATAGTCGGAATTAAGAATGACGAACCTTCTTAAAAACGAATGATAACCGACAGAACTGCCAAGAAACATTTGGAGTCTCTAGAAGACGGCAACCGTTTCAGTGACTCGTCATTCGCGTCTCCTTATCTATAGGCCAGGTTATCATGGTGTTGAACAAAATGTCTGCCATTAGCTGACGGTAATGAGCCACGTTTGGCGAAAGAGAGAGAGAGGGAGAGAGAAAGAGAGTAGTCATGTTTGAATTAGGAGAACACATTTCTGAGGCGTAACGCGAACGTGTCGAAACAAAGTGTTCATTAGTGTCACCGTCTGTTTACCGTAATGGGATAATGTGGCTAATAGTTTGGCCACGTGGTGTTCTTTCCATGGGTTACCCAATGGTGAATATGTCGTCGGCATGGGACAGAAGGCTGAGTTTCTAACAAGGGAAACCATCATTGACCAGTTTTGAACCGTGCCGCTGGCTTTATCGCGCATTAGCCGCGATATGTACACACGTACATAGACGTACCTGTCACGCTCGCTAATTGAAATTGATCGATGCTTTCAGACATAACATTCCCCCCAGTTCTGCCTTTGACCGTGCGGACATTTACAATGTGCCGAGCGGGTCACGGAGTTCATGAACTTTTCCCCTCCTTCTTCTTCCTTTTTTTTTTGTCTTCTCTCTCTCCCCTTTTCATTTATACCACCAATAGGAGTGTAATGTCTTCTCGAAAGAAAGCTCGTCCCTCTACCTCTCCTGACGTCAGTTCACTTTGAAGAGTATCGAGGAGTAGCCGGAAAAAAAAAAAAATAATGCAAGATGCTCGTGGTATTGTACGTGCAAATTATGTACATACCCATCAGAACTGATTCATCCTGTCGTCATAGCTTCCAACTCAGCCCTTCAATAGCACGTAGTCGAGCAAGTGGTAAGACTGTTACAGGAGCCGCATTCAAGGCCTTTGATAAGTTTTCTTCCGCCAATCAGAAAATCTGCATCTGTATAGTCCTTATAGACAAATCATTTCGCATGAAGAGCTAGTGTCTGCTTGTTTTCGAACATTTAACCTGTAAAATTCGATATCTGTCAGTGTCCCGTGCAATTTCAAATCAGGTGATATTTTATCCTATACGTTTGATGTCATTATGTTATGTATGACCTAAGAGCTCGGAGTCTGTTGCAAAGGAACGCCATTAATAATGATTGTCACGGAGTGAACGTGTGGATGTTGGTGTCTGCTTGCATTGCATGTGTGTTTGTGTTTGTGTGTGTGTGCGTATGTCAGTGGATCATTTTCACTTTCTTACCATTCCATGATAATTGGGTTAAGAAATTTACTTTAAAAACATTGCTGAAATGATTTAACTAAATACGCCGATTCGTCATTATTTCAACTGAAATAATAATTGTTGAAACTTTTCCTTTTCCAATAGGAAATTACTTGATGAAAACGTATTCTGATAAAAATGTTTTATTGCACAAATCAACTGAAGTGAAAATGACCCACTTAAGATGTAGAACAGCATATGCACATGTTGGACGTGAATATCTTTGTAAACTTATTGCTTCATATTTTTGTTGTTGATAGAACATATTCATATCTTAGTTTGATTCTTATCTAAAGCTCGAGAAAAACGACAATTTCTCGGAGAGCAACATTCAAAGTAATGAAACTGGACAAAAGACCATTTCTTCGTACTGTAATGACCAATTTGTTTGTGTCACTGTCAACTGAACGAAGAAATGAACTTTACTCATCTAATGTTATCCCACAAATCCAAATCTATGTTAGTATGCGGTAGAAATAATGACCTTCAATAAGCTTGCGTAGTTTGATGAACTGCGGTTGGTTTGTTAACCAAAATGTCATACTACGTGATGATATACTACATTGACTGCACAATCAATCATATGGAACAAGGTTCAGATATTTCTCTTCGGTTTCGTTTTGTTTGCCTTTAATTCATCTCTTTTCGTGCCGAAATGACATCAGGCGTCGTGTTTTGTGTAGCATTTACACTAGTAAACCAACGTGCAGGCCTAATCCTCATTTGAATAGTCGCACCGTAACGTACCTCCTGCAGACCATTAAAGGGTATGTAATGATGCCATCGATTGGGGGACATTACATAATCAATGCGTGACGTAAAAATATTGAAATATGTCCGATGCGAATGCTTCCGTTTGTGTGTATCAGGCATGCGGGATTATGTGTGTGTGTGTGTGTGTGTGTGTATTCTTTACATATGTGTATATGTAATCAGTACATAATGTTTGTATGGGAGAGACGGGCAGAGAAAAAAGAAAGGGAGATGCACGTGTGAGTTTGTGTGTGTGTGTCTGCGTGTGTGTGTATGCGTGTGTGTGTGAGTGTGTGGTGTGTGTAGAAAGGGGTAGAGAGTATACCCAGTGGATGATCTAGGCAAACACGTTCGCGTGTTCCAAATTGATTGAAGTCAATTACGGTGTGGCAAAAGAAATGGCTACTCATATAGTTAGCCCCTAAGTGGACGGACGACCATACTCTAATCGGTGAAGACCACAATCATATGTACTCGAATTATAATGATTATGGATACGAAAGACTTGCTTTTAAATGTAGCAAAGCCTCTCCATACATTTCCTTTAAAAAATTAAGCTGTGTAGTATCTTTCTCGAGTATTCCAAAGCCGCATAGCCCGATATTACTGTTAAACATTACATTATTTTATTATGCAAGTAGAATGCTCGGATTTCATTGGAAGTGGATTACACAGCTTTCAAACAAGTCATTGGGAGCTGATTTAACACTTCTTTTTTTCTCATTGCATATATTACCGCTCTATAGTTCCCTTTTATGTTGTAGAGTGCGTTACTGGATTATGATTTGGTTTGCGTGTTGTGTGTGTGTGTGTTTATTTGTTTTCTTGTTTGTTTTTGGTAAATAACTGAGATATATCCCACAGATCTATAAAGCTATTTCATTTTTACGTTTTGCTCGTTATTACCTTTGTCATCCTCACCTCTCTCGTTTTTCTTGCTTCTGTTCTGTTTTACAGCATATTCTTATGATTATTGTCTTTATAGTCTTTTTTTTTATACCACTCTCATTACTATTTGAAATAGTGATAGTATAAGCAGTGGTGAAAATGACACTTGACACAGTAGGCCGTTTAAATGTATTCAGAAGGCGATTAAACCCACACACTTGCTGCTCTGTTGCCTTCCTTGTATAACATTTCATGTAAATTTGAAGTTTAATTCTCATTTCCTTCGTGAAAGTGGTTCTTTGTTTGCAAAGATTACTAAGTTGTTCTAGATTTTTATTTCTGTGCCTGCGTGTATGTGTTTAAATATCATCATTATGTGCAGATCTTGACGAGAAGCGCTTGCCATAATTATTGTAGATTAGTCACCATATATCTTTTTTTGATAGTTTTGCTGGACGTAAAATAAGATTTAAGATAAGCGATGATGCGTGTGTGTGTGTCCTCCAAGCGATAAGGATAAAAGATAAATGGACCAAAAATCCGTTCCGCGCAGATCGGCGTGATCAGAATAGAGGTATTTCATTGATCTCTTTAATTTTAATCAGAGTATAAGAAGCAGCCGTTGAATCCGGTCGATTCAGAGCGAGAGTAATCAATATTGATTAGACCTTTGTAAAGAACTAAAACGGGCCTCGAGAAGACAGTTGATATCGATGTAGCTGATGTGCCTATACTGCCTGTGCAGGTTCTGGAGTCTAGATAAGCCACACCGCAACACTGTTATTTGAATGCACCGTGTTCCAAATAAAACAGTATCATTAGAAAACACAAATCCATGTTCTGGTCTCCTACTTTGCCTTATTGAAACGAGGAAATTGGGGCAGGTGGTCCATAAATTGAAATCAGATTTTTTTTTTTTTTGAACGCAAAGAAATGCATGCATGTTGTTTATTCGTACACTTACCAACTTTATCCAGTCGTCTTAGATCGTTCCTGTAATCTGCAAAGCGACACTCCTCACATCACCATTCAAGAATTTCTGTCCAACTGGAGCTCGCTATGTTTCGATCTAACGCGGACGGCGCGAATCAAAACAAAAACTCGAACGTATATATTGTATATAGTTAACGTTCTCTTCGACCACCACATGAAATTATGACGTCATTGTAGTCAACGAGACGGTTCGACCAGTCAATGAGAGTATGTGGATTAGTGTACGACCGTCTGTTGTGTTCCTCCATCACACGGCGGTCCGCGTTGTGCTATGTGACGGAACTGACAAAAAAAAAATCCATCGAGGAATGTGAGCATTTGATGATAGAGGCCTTGGAAAACTCGAGCCGAATGTAACCGGCGTTGATAGCTTCACCAGTTGAACACTGAATTTTGTACCTTCATTGATCCTTCGCCTGATCAATTATAGGCTTGTTTGTCTCGCGGCAGATAGTGATAGACGCGAGAAGCATTACTGAACAAAAGTAAAATAATGTAGTTTAAAATTTCATTTCGCCAAACAATGCCATTGAAGATAAGCAATCTTCTAGACCCCAAGTTGTCATCTTCACGATGTTTCTTTTGAATTTTACAATCTTTCGAAACGAAGGACCGCTATACTTCCTTTTCTTCTTTAAGCCAACTGCTCAGTGAAAATGACGCTTCATGCAGCGTTACAAGATGAGCGGTCGTCGCAGACAGCTCGCAGACGACACCCCAGTCGAACCTGTTTAGGGCGGGAAGTTATTTCCCGCCATGGCGCTCAATTTTCCGATGCACTCCAATTAAGTTTGGATAATGTTCGAGCGGAAGGCAATCTTAAGCGGAACTGTCATAATTTTGCTGCTGCCGGCGCGAGCTGAAAGGGATAACTAAAAGGAACGATGCGATCTGCACTTCCGATCATGAAAACCTCTCACAGAAAGATGGGCGCATCCGGAAGTATTTCTACCGGTTAGACCAGGGTCATTTCCTGCGTTATCATTAGAAGGCATTTTCATGCTCTCTCTTTGTCATTTTTTTTTTTTTACTGCACTTTAACTGTGATGGTGATGAGGACCAACACATGCAATTAGAAATGTCCTTAAGGTAGCTAAATAAGGGAATTTTCTCCCTACTGTTTTTAATTGAGGGGGATGTCATCCCACTTCCTTTGGTACTCCCAAGCAATTGGTGAGTAGTGATGACAATGCGAAATCTTTCACTCTTCCGGTCACCATATTATTGATGAAAAAGTTTGTAGTGATGCGGATATCGTTTGCAATTACATGTAAGACGGATTTTTTCTTTTAATGGATTTCCCGTGGTTCAAGTTTGGCAGAACCGTCGGCCTCTATTTGCATTTCCTCTTTCTATTTCATCCTCCCCCTCCTCTCTCTCTACCTCTCTCTCTCTCTTTGAGTTTGAGAAGTCGCTTGAACATGACAGTTCTTTATTTCCTTCTGTATATCTTTTGTCTTCTCTGATTGCCTGGGTTTCTAGTGTCAATTTAGGACAAATTATCATTTGATACTATACATGAGCAGAGAAATAATGTCTACATGTCTTTTTATCTAATTTTAATGAGATAGCTGCTCCAATTTGATTTCGAGCAGTTGATTTAAAAAAAAAACACACATATCAGCAACTATATCTGCCAAGACTGGCGACATCACCACAAATGGCATGTTACACCTCATGTCCAGTCTGGGAATATTCATTTTTGTGTCTCAAACACTTTGAATCTGTGTTGGTAATTCTACTTTAGTATTAAATTATACCAGACGGTGTTGCGACTGTGAGACACGACCAGACTATTATTTTTCGATTTTCATCAATCTCGTTTCTGCGCTCCTTTGATGGCTCAGTCTCCGGAATCCTGACGAATCTTGGTTCCGACCGGACCGCCGTACGTCGAGACACAGTCTCCATCGATAGCTCCACCGGACGCCCCGATTTGAACCCTGACATTTCCGGTATCGACACCGACCAAACCCATCAATACGAATGTTGTATCCCTAATCGATAATTTGTGAGGCGGGAAGATATGTGGGTGACGTCACTAGATGGTCTTCCCTGCCGGGTTTTTGGATAATTGGCAGAACTGTCAGTAGCAGAATGGCAAATAATTTCCATGTAAATTAGTCGCACTGACTCGGCTGAGTGTTGTAGAAGGTCATTGGTAACGCCTATGAGGACCATTAACTGGTGTTGCGTAATTATGGCGGTAATGAGATAGATGCGTGAATATATCGGGACTATTAATAGACGACAAGAGACCCAAAATATCCTGAAAGGCGCTCTATAAAATCCAGCCGTGCAAGTGCGCCGATTCACAAATGTGTATCATCACATACCAATCACATCCGATCGAATGTGAAAGATGCGCCAACAGTGGAGTCAACTTCATGTCTCAACAAGATCAATCGGCCCGTTGGTAAACTGACGGGAAAAGTACGTCTCTTTTCCCTACTTTTTTTTTATCAAGCTACTTACTCCTCTTTCTGCCGTCAAGGAAGCGATAGTGCAAACCATCTCTTGCTCCGGGCAATGTGTGCCTTGCTGACTGGTGTAGACTTTCTCGACTGTCGCTTCAAATCGCTCCGCAGTCTCGTGATCTTAGCCTCATCACTGATAGGGTGTTTAACAACACCTCTCGATAATCAGCCGCTATTATTGCGCCCCCGGGAGGTGGAGATTGAAAACAATTGCCGCGAGCAGGAGTCATTCAGAACATTTACAGTGCCGCGAAACTGATGAATCTGGCACCAATTTTCTCGAGAATGTCGAACTCTGGAAATACATCGTAGACAAACGAGAGGGAAAAACGAGAGAGACAAGGTTCAACTGTTCCAAGTATTCTTTCAGGCTTACGATAAAGAGAGGAGCAATTTCTTTAGACAATAATTGCGGCCGGAGCTGCAGAGCCATAGAGCAATTTCATGCTCATTTCATGAAGGTTATCTCTATTCTTGTACAACAGTGCACAGAGCCGGCTGTGACGAAGCCAAAGTGGATCATTTAAATTTATTCTATTGCTCAATTGACACTCACTGATCTCCTCGGTCTTGCTCAGCTATTTGTGATCAATGCTTCGCGCCGACTACTCGTCCAAGTTCGCCAAGGATTTTACTCTCCACTACATCGACGTTTAGAAGAGGCGCTAACCACTCCGGACAGAAAAAACAGAGTTCGTTCCGGACACTGTCATGTAAGTTGGTCAAGTGGTCAGTCAGTTCTAGTTATTTCTAATCGGCAATGATTAAACTCTAGATGTCATGTATAAATACAAATATTCCATATGCAGACATTAAGGGTGTTCACTTGTTAATTATACAGGAACTTGCGTGTCATGGCTTTCGTTTATTTGGTACTGTCGTATGGTGGATAATACTCTTGACTTTAAATGGAAAGTCTCGAGTTCGAATCAACTGCCTAAGTCCTCAGACGAGATGTTTTTAACCACCTTGCCTCTCTCGACCCAGGTGTATAAATGGGTACGTGGTATAACTAGGGTAATAATAATGGGCCCTCTGGAAGAGACGAACCTGGATAAAGAAGACCACATTATCATCATCATCATCATCATCATCAATTGCCAGAGCTAGGATGCAAGACGTGCCACTGAAGAGAAGCAATGGGTAAAAGTTTCCTTCTTTCTCACAAAAGCGAGTATACTCGAGATGAAGTCTTTGAATCAATTCATAAGGGAGATTTTCTAACAAAGCGAAAAATACGCATCAAGGGATGAAAACATTTTTTTTTCTTAATTTCCATCGTGAAATTTGATGTTCTACAAACGTAAAAGTAAATACTGTATTTCGGATAGAGATTATTGCCTTGGGTAGCCCAAGCAGATCTACTTTGGTGATGGAGGAAAGCCAACATTTTCGACTCTCTTCGAGTTTTAAGTATTTGGGCCATTTAAAAGTTCAGTGATGTAACGGTGATTCATGCTCTTCACTTGTTCGCCTTTGACTGACTTGAAAGATATATTGCATGTCATTCAATTTCTTTCTACCCTTTCTGCCTTTGCTCCGCTTTCTGAATACCTCCGTAAGAGATGCTCTCAAGTACACATACGTTACATGTGTCCAGCACAATTTGTTTCAAATGCTCACAACAAGGACAAGTTACGGCAGAAAGTAGGTGGCCGCTGAAAGTCGACGAGGCTTGAATTAATGCGCCCTAGCGAGGAATCGGGGTTATTCTTCAATGAGCAAGGAGAAGTCAATAACCGCTGCGAAATAGATTTGACAGTGAAAGTCTCGCGACATCTTAACTGGTGTCGTGAATGGTCAAAATGATGCGTCAACACGGGTGTTTTTCCAGGCAACCTGAATTCAACAACACTTCACTTTCCTCATTTTGCCGTGGTGCTGCTTCGGATGTTACAAAATACCCTTACAATGTTTGATTTTTGTTTCCATGAATAATGTATAGCCCCTCTCAACCCTTTCCAGCTTCCGTTTTTGCCGGCTTCACCACCGTGCCAACGGCGCATCTCCCCCTTTCTTTCCATTGAGATGGATGAAATCCAAAATGGCTGCCAGACCACTCACTGATATGGGTCCAGACGACATGCACGGTCAAGGCACGGTATTGGCTTCTTGGCGACATGTCGCCACCACTTCGCAGGGCTGAAGTGGCCGGATGCGTCGCGGGGAAAAAACAAGGAGGATGTTATCCTCTCCCCATCCCCATTTTTCTTTAGTTTGCCATTAACTTGAATCACTCATGTCACGTCCCAATATGAAAGCCGAGAGGTGACAGTAGTACTAGTCCGCGGGCGTTAATGTGAAGCATTTTTCGTGTTTGTTTGTGATGTGATAGCCAGGGTCAATTCCATTTGGTCACACACACACACACAAACACACAGCAAATCCCCGAAATTACGCATTCTGCTGTGAGTTGTGAAACTAAAATAAATAAGGCCTGTTCAGAGGAATGTGACTTGTGATCAAAATCAGTCAAAGTGTATGCTGTACTTTTACCCTTTTGAACAGAAAAAAAAGGTGTTTATCTTTAGATTAGCATATATGATAATATAAACGTTTGTTATTATTTGTTACAGTCTTCCATCCAAAAGCTCCACTTTAAATACACGATGATGATACCATTAGATACTGCGGGGAAGAGAGGAAGGACCATAACTAGGTTAGTTTATAAAGTGTACTGCGTGACATCTAAACAAAAATCGGAGAAACAAGGATGTGGCGATGAGGTTTGTATTTTCAGTCACTCTTAAACTCGCCATTTATGGCTCCCACGCTAAATCCATCAACTGCAGTGTTTCTGTAAAGGCTGTTATGATTATGAACAGTAAAGGACCTTCAAAATGTCGGTTCAACACCCTGATCTACAGTCCTGATAATGGATAACTTTATTTATTTTCAGAACCGTTAATGCCACTACCTTCATCAAATCTGTTTACTCTTCTCGGCTTCAAATGCGGCATCATCTTTGCCAGTGGAACCACTTCATCCTCTTGTATCTCTGGTCTCCCTGGGTCATTCTCCCCTCATGTTACCCCCCCCCCCCCCCTCCCCCCGCCACCTGAGATTCTGGATTCTTCAAGTGTTAACCCTCTAATCTTTGCGATGGTTTATCCAGTGTGGCGGGTACATCTCGCTCTTTTTTTTTTTATTTTTTTTATTTTACAGTCAGCACCACCACCATTAAGGCTACCAAATATTACTTTAGACCCCCATCTACTACTTCTACTACTATCACCACCACGACGATTACAATTACTGCTCCTTTTAAAAACTACTTCTACTTCTACTCTTGATAGCTTCCCTTCACTGCGTTTACTTCCGCTATCTCTCTCAGTATTGCTGCAGTCAGATTTTCCGTAGATAGGGCAATCAAGGATTCTGTACTGTATTTGTCATAATCCTCCCGCAGATTTTATCCCAGTCCTCCGTAATGATAAGGTCCTCTTTTTTTATGGATTGTGCATCACACACCATTCCATCATCTCGCTATCCTGTAAAATAAAGCAGCAGTAGCAATAGCAACAACAACGACCAAATTCTCATCTTGGGGGAAATCCCCGAGGCATCATTAATGGGTCATCGTACATTTCTCATGGCTGAGGCTGATTCCAGCCGCTGCGGATGACTTCCCATCCGAACTGTGACGTCATCATCCGCACGGCGTTGTCGGAGGGAGAAAGGAGCTAGCTTGCCCAGTAATTAGTACTGCTGGAATGCCTTATGTGTATGTTATACCGAGCACGCATGTGTATTGTTTTGCGAATTACTATGCAGCGCAAATATGATTAATAAACAGGGTGCTTGATGTCTGTTGACCGACCTCTCAGACAGATTCTGGTTCGTGGCGACCCTTTTCGTGCGGAAGACCACCAGTCTGAGATGCGTGGTATGTAATGGCTGGATACCGTTATCTTATAATTTTTCTTCATGAATGTGGTGTTGTGTAATGTTATGCCTTGCTGTGCAATTCATGTATTGTCTTCCCATGATATCTTATCACACGTCGAAGCTCTTAACCTTTTGTGTCAAGTTGGTATCGATGGTATGTGATTTCGCCTGTATCTGTAGAAGATGCAATGGGCTATTGTGCGGAAGGTCGTTGCCATTCACGGGACCTAAATGACGTTTTCTTCACGGGGTGTGTTGTCTTGCTCCTGCGTGATCCTAGGTCTGGTAGTTCCGCTAAATAGGGAGGGCACTGCTCAAATGTCTTAAATTAGTGATTTCACAGCTTTCAAGAATATACCTAAAAAATCACTTCATTAATAAAATGAGAGGAATTCGTATGTAGCATACTAGGACACGGAGATGACACGGAGATACGGTACATTTTCAAATTGATATGTTTCAATCTGCTCCGGCGTGAGCAGATGACTGTGCAGAATAGGTTTGATGTGTCATCGGATCGATCAAGAAATGATTGTGTAGATTTCGTTGTGGGTATGTGTGAGTGTGCGTGTGTGGCATCATCCACACAGTACGATTATCATTTTGTGGACCCCTCCGGAAAACAAATATGCCATGTCTTCATGGCCTAGTATAAGTCCCTCCACCAGTATCTTACTGAATTATCGAAGTGTTATCATTATTTCCTAAATACATTTTGTTCACTGTTTTTATTTTGAAATAGATTACCTAACCGTACCATTTTCAATCTGCTTGCAAACGATATGCGAATGGCGTGTTGAGGTGGTATCCCCGAACGGGTTAATGATAGGAATCTGGGTAATGATATCGAGTCACAAAACCTAATAGGTGATTTGCGTTCAACATGGGTAAGAGTATTTATGAAAGAGGATCTGTATCAGATAGTACCCCATGCAATTCTTTAAGAATGCTTCGGACAATAACTGTGTTATCAAACTTTAGCTGAGACATAACTTGTCGTGTCAACCGAAACGCCTCATGCTAACAGTTTATTTTGATTCGCTCTCGCGCCGACATGTGTACGTCGTGTGGATTTAACGCGAGAAATCCCTTACCGTTTTAAAGCCACAATCAGACTACGATCGCTTGAGGGCGAACTAGCTGTTCAAGTGCCCCTTTTTCCCCTCCATACAGGCCTATGAAGTGCAAATGATGAAGCCTTAACCGCGTGTAATTGCCAACAGCTCATAAAGATAAATATCAAAACACGCCTTGCCATGAAGCCGTCACTCACTGTGTGGTGTGTGCTGGGCCCAGTAGTACGGTCTACCATGTAGGTCCCCTCTGTACTATCACTCGTGCCGTCCACACGATAGATACTCACCGCTTGTCGTGCCGTCCACACGATAGATACTCACCGCTTGTCTGTATTATCCCGTACGCAGAAATCAACCTTTCGGCCAGTCAATTTCTCGAGAAAGCGCTGACCACAGTTCCATCAGCGGCGAATGAAGTTTGAGTTAACGAGCGATAAGCGATGCCAGTGATATGATAATTCGTCCGGTCCCGCGTGTGTATGTCTTGGCGCGGTGTTACTTGACGTAACTGTTCAAGCTCCCGTTCACATTTTTGCCAGGCGAATATCCTTGGAGAAATATTCTAATTTTTCCCTTAAAGGGGAATTCGGACCTTTTCAAAATCAAATCAAAACTATAGAAGTTATAAAACTTCAAAGAGTTTTACAAAGCAGTTCTCAAACGATTGATACGAATAAGCAATGAGTGAGCTGATAATGTCATGACCTCGCAGCTTTCCATTGACCTTGTACAGACAAAGTATAAAAGTAAAGTGAAAAGTGGAAAGTGTAAACGTATAAAACGCAATGTTATTTCTGGATGAATAACTTGAATATATTGAACAGTCATGAGCATAACTGAGTTTGAACAAAAATTATACAGACAATCAAACAAACAAAAAACCTGAAATGTCATAATCTTATGTACAAACTGCATAGCAAGTTGTCATCATCAAAAGCTCATTCTCAGCATACTGCTCAAGAACTGTTTGTGTGAAAATAAGCGAAATTCAACAATTCATAACTTCCACAACATTTATCCGATTTTGATCAAATTATCATTTAGTTTGCACTTCAATGAATCCCCACAGATTGTGGGTGAGGATGTAATGTTTAAAACGCCCGTAAACAGAGATATGTCATACCTTGATAATGATATTGGGCAGGAGGTGTCTTTTCAAATCTTTGAGCAGATTCTAAGAACTTCCTCCTCATCTGTCGAAACCAAGGTCTATTTTTAGGAATAGTAAGTGAAGATCTAGGGTTTAGAGACTCAATTTCAAGATGCTATGATTTCAGTAGTTGCTAAGTCGACAGTTCCCGTTACATTTGTGTTAATACTGACACTAGACAGGTTAATTTCCTTTAATGAAAAAAAAAAAACATTAATGATAAAAACATCGACATACAACAGTATCTATGAACACTCAAAAGATTAAAAAAAAAGTCATGACTTTACATTCTTATTTTGCTTATTCAAAAATGAAACGACTAAAACTGGAAAGAAAGGACCGAAATTGTGCGGAAAAGTGTAAAATTATGAATTAAGTCCCCAGTGATAAAGCGAGAAATTTTCTACCTGCTTTTCTTCTCTTGAAAGAAAAGGATTTTGACGATCAAATTAATCAAAGACTTGATGATCAAATCAATTAAAGACAGTGCACTGGTTTGTTCTCAATAAGGCAGACGCAACGGCTCTTGAGTCTTTCTGGCATCATCTGCAGCCTTGTGGCTTGCTGGAAGCGCTTCCATCCCGTATCTTGCGTTTATGCAGACGGGGCGAGAGTGCGGCACTGTTTGTTGCTTTAGTAGACATTGCGTAAAGTCGATGATGACATGTTAGTATAATAATTTGTGCGCCCGTGCCAGGTAGATGATCTTGATATACACACACGCACATTGCTTGCTCGCCCCTCTTTCTCTCCGAGACCACTCGCCTGACGGTGTGCTCGGCGCACTGTCTCTTAACCACCGCATCTTCGCCGTACTCTCAAACACAACCAAAACAAGTGCAACTGTCTGCACAAGAGTGTTAGGTGCTTTGCCCCTCCATTCTAGTAGCCATTTTTTGTCCTGTTTGATCACCTTTGGATATAAAATATTCATTTTCACGAAAGGGGAGAGCGGAAGTGCAAGGTGACGAAGCTGAAGCCAAAGCGAAGCGAGATGGAGGTGGAGAGAAAAAGAGCACGCAGATGAAGGAAGACATCACCGGGCTAGCGTCCGAGCAAGAAACAGCATCATCACGGGTGCTGGAGAAGTAGCATTAAGCTGAAGAGAACATGATCTTAATGAATGCACTGACACGAATTCCGGACTAGAAAAGAAATTACTGCATCTGTCTTCCTTCTGACTGCCCTTCGGTTGATCGCCTACCTGGATCAATCCTCCGCTCCTCTTTTGAACAGAATGGACGTCCAATCGTTCATTGGTATTCCGTTTCTAATAGGAATGTGATTTACTTTTTTTTTCTCTCCATAATTATGAGAGGCGGACGGTCCAGTTAGTCTGCTGTGAAATTAAGGATATTATGTTCGTGACCATGGAAACCAACACTCAGTAGGATGAGTGTATCACAGTCGTATGTCAGAGGTGTCTGTATAGAGCTGAGCGCACGACGCTACAAATCTGTAATTATGGTCAATAAGCTCAGATTCGGATTTCATATTTGATGTGGCGCGGCTGTGGCTAACAACTGACCTGCATTTGTACCATCCCTCCATCCATGTAAATGTCGACTGTGAATTCAATTGTTGGATTTGGATCGCAGCCGATCATCTAACCAGGGTTCTACCACGGAATACGCCAACTGCATCCCCTTGCCTTACAATTCAATAAACAAAGAGCAAATCTGCACTGGTTCTGTAAGTATAGCACGAGGAAATATGTAGGTACATGTGGGTTGATATCTGATTGATGTTCGTGTCTTCCGCAATACAGAACATTATTACTACTCCCAGTGCAATGCTACCATTAACACTACTACTCGTGCTAGTTTTCACCTTTGCTTCTGTCACCTTTACTACTTCCGACGGGGCATATTCCAGATCTACTGTCTCCCTCTTCTTCTCTTGTCGTTATTACTGCCAATGTCATTACCGCAAAACTCACCCTTCTGCTACTTCTATTGCATATCTTATGTACTCTATGGTATACTACATCTGACTACTTTCTAGGTACTGCTGCTACTTCTACTTCTACTACTACTACTACTACCACCACTAATACTACTGCCGCTGCTGTTGCTATTGCTGCCGTTATAACAACTGCCACTGCTTCTACTACTACTACTACTACTACTACTACTACTACGATACTACTACTACTACTACTACTACGATACTACTATCATGCTAATACTACTCATAACAATATTACCAATACTACGACTGCTCATGATACTGTGAAAGCTGCTGTTATTTGATCGAGGGCTGTGTTGTCTATCTACCGTACACCTGTTGAGGACAATTGAGAATCCAGGTGTTTACATAGTAATAGTATACCTACTTTTATTTGACCGTGTCTTCTGCCATCATGTTGCGTGTAGAGTGACTCTTGATCTGTGATGAGAGCAATGGAGTTAAGATGTTATCAGAATCAGTGCCTGAGGTTACCCTTACGTGATTCAATTGTCCTTTTATACTTCGGAAAGACACTTTCATTCAGTAACATTAGCAGTTGACAATTTGAACTGTCTTTGTAAAGTCCGCAGCTTGGGTTTAAATCTGACCGGCTTGAGCTGAGGCTACGGTATCTTTTCAACAGCGTGCATGGTATTGGTAAATTGATGTCGGATACTTGGCCGGGAAGATCTCAGGAAGTGAAACATTCCATTCTTTTACTGCGTTTTGTCCTCTCCAAACTTTGGAGCAGTCCTTCCGGGGACACTAAGTTACATCAAGTTACTATGGTTTCGTTTCAATCAGTAAAGATACCTCAGTTTTTGGCAATTATCGTGAAATAATTTGTATGACTCGTTTCCAAGGTTCTTGGAGCAGGAAGAACGTTGATGATAGCAGAGGGACGGGATTATACGACAGAAATGTCTTGGTCTCAACCAGCCGTTTGAAGCGTGACGAAGAGGTTTTTCTTTGTCGTTTTTATTTCTCAGTGCCACAATCCGTCTGATATTAATGCACTCATTAACCAGATATGTATATTAAATACACACACGCACACACACACACACACACACACACGTGTGTGTTCTACGAATGACAGCAAACTGCACCATTGTGTATCGTAGTAGATGTGCATGGGTGTGCGTTTGCGCATGCGTGAGCGTAAAATCACTCGTACCGAGGAGGTATGTACCTCCTTGATAGTAGGCCTACATCATTCGTTCGTGCTATTGTAATGCAAGCCTGGTGACGTGTTGTTAGTTTTTCCCCTCTCAGGCTCTCCCTATATTGCTGATGTTTGTTTCTTTGTCTGAGATGCACACAGCTACAATTCTTCAGGGAATTTTATCTCTAAAATTGGCTGCGATGATGTCTCTATCGTTCGGAAGCGCGGGATATGAACACGATGAATCGATGGACTTTAGTTTCGACTTCATACATGCTCCCAATAGTCCCCTGGACGAATTCACCCACAACTCATCTGCTTTCTATATGCGCTTAGTCGGTGCTAATTATTAGCCACAGACGAAAATGAGTTTATTCGAGGAACTTTCGCTTCTCCGCACAAAACCTCTGTAAAGTACAATTAGCGTCGAGAGGAGATGCGCTATGTATGACATCAAGCATCCGTCATTGGGGGTAGTGGAAAATTGAATTATTTTCTGCAGTGCCCTATTCTATCTTAACATGCCTGAAAACATCGCCTAGTCTCCTTCAAAATTATAATCTCTCCCCGAAATGTTTGATGTGAAAGTTGCCGCACTATATGACCAAAGATTTATACTGTGAAAGCCTTATACAAGGCAAGTAGTCATTCCACTATCGAGTCTCCTCAGGTTCTAACCTGCTTTTGTGGTTGTCTTCGTGCATAAATCATGGAGAAAACCTAGAGGGAGATATTCCTTCAGTTGTCCAGAAACGTGGCATTGGTAAGCACTGGATTTTGAAGACAACCCGACATACACTTGCATGCACTGCTGTCGTTTTTAAGTATTATTTTCTGTTTTATTTTTGATTGACGTAAAGAAGAAAAATAATATGTCATGATTTTGAAAGTATGGAATATCTTTTAGGAAGAGTAAGTCCGCGCACGCTCATACCATGGAGCTACTAACAGAGAGCTCCATGCTCATACTAGTACTCTCTCAGGTACGTGCAAAAATTGAAACCGTGGGTGAGCGCCGCTGTGAATAGATTGTGCCACATTACGCAGCTAAGCAACGAGCCGTGGGTGATTTCATGATCGTCTGTCCCACGCTCATAATCATCATCCCCCATCGTGGAATTGCTCATACCGATGTTTCTTTCCCCTTGGCAAAGGAACACGCGAGAAGTGACATCCCCCCCCCCTTTTCCTTGCTTGTTTGTTTGTTTTTGGGAAGACATTAAATCGCGAGAGAACGTTTTGAATGAGAAATGATTTTCTAGAGATGTCAGTCTGATGCACACCTGGTCAATGACCTGCACGTTCGTGATTCTCCTCCCTCCCATCTCCTTTGCCCGAACCCCCCCTCCTCCCCTCCCCTCCCCCTCCCCTCCCCTCTCCCTCATCCCGCTCTTCCTCGGCAGCCCGCTGCCCCTGCTTTCGATGACCAATAGATAATGACGCGCTAATGTGTGCCTTATCACTTATTCACGACTCTCTCTCTCTCTCTCTCCATCGCTCTCCGCCTATACTGTATCTTCAAGGAGTTTCGGATGCAGACCGATCGCAAGTACTCGCTCAGCGACATCTTTGCCTTGTTTCCATTACTCTAAAAAGAAAAGACGTTTGTCCTGCTTTCAATCTCCTCGCTCTCTTTTGGTCTTCTCTACCGCTCTTCCCCCTTCCCCCTCTCTCTTTCCCATATTATGATATACTCTTAGATGCCGAAGGTGCAGAAAAGGGGATTATACTTTCCATTAGTCTCCAGAGCAACATTTTCTTGTCTCCCCCCCCCCCCCATCCTTCTCTCTTCTTGCTCTCGATTATTCTTCTCTCGAATTGGACGAAGATGGTTACGCGCATTCGCGAAGTCAAGATTGTAATAATCATACTTTGCTTTTGATTATATTTTCCCTTTTTTTTTGGGGGGGGGTTGCTGATGTCTATCCTATGACGAGATTCCGATAATGCTGGGACGTACCCGTCTCGTATCTCGTGTTTCTGCTGCTGAATAGATTTCTATAGACACAATGGTTTTTATCAAACCACCTATGACATGGCATTGTTTGAACTCATTCCCGTGCATTGATGTATTTACATTTGATGTTCTTAGCGTAATTAACCCTTCACTTCAGCTCATCGGGCGCACCTTTACATAAATTTTATGAACATTGATTCATTTCGGACGCAGTGGGTTAATCCATTTTTGTGTGATCGGGGGCATCGCAATGTTTATTGTATGGTATCTGTGCCGTATTTTCATCACATATCATGGGAATGCTTGTATGTGTATGTTCTGCTCGATTACTGAATGTGGGTGTTGAAGGGAGTGAGTCATCTGTGCGCAGTGCTCTGTGCGTGTGTGTGTGTGTGTGTGTGTGTGCGAGATAGGGCGGGAGAGAGAAGGTATCGAGTGTGCTTACTGGTCAAGAAATCGGTGATGATGAGCAATGCAAATGACGAGGTCTTCTAAAGTCGTGCTACACTGGAACTAGGGGAGCGTATTTTTGTCTTCATTCCCATAGTAGAATATGTTACATTTTCTTTCCTGCTGTGAAAGGTAATCGCCCTCTCTTGCAAGTGATCCGGTCTACTACACTATCGTCGACGACTACGTCTTGGTGACGAAGCAGCAGTCGTGACGAAGTTTTACCAAAATTGGACAAGCGTTTGACCATGAAAAATGCAAAGTTGTCCCGCAATTCTCCTTGATTTTTCCTTTACTGATTGACTCATTTTCCAATTGCGGACGATTAATCATCCACTCTAGACATTATTACTCTTATCATGACCATAAATCTGCTGTCGTGATGTGTCTATACTATCCAATGAAAAAGGGCATAGTATTAGAGATTCAATGGATTTCACTAATATCCTGTGTTGCTGAATAGTTAAGATATCATTGTTTGATGTTACCAAACCCGCGAACCAAGTTTTTCTCATTGTAATCACTGATAACGAAAGCTTATTTCTTCGCCGATTGTTTCTTTCCTCCAGACTCGTGTTCATCATCCTCTCCATCCCAGCCGCCGTCATGAACTCACTCCTCAAACCGCCGCTCACCTTCTTCCTCCCCCTCCTCCTCCTTGTCTCCCGCGCCAAGCTGTCGCCCTCGCAACGGTTGCCTAGCAACATCTTCGACGACCCGGAGCTGTTCCACGAGAACGGTATCATCCCCAACGGAAGGGAAATGACGGACTACGCTTTCCCTGACAGATCGAAAAGGTGAACCTCCAGACTATCAAATTCAAAAATGTGATCCAAAAACATGTATAGAAAATATGGTGTTACTTTTATCAAGTGCTCTTGTAACCCCCCCCCAAAAAAAAAAAAAAAGTGAAATTGACAGGTTAAAACGTATGTTGAATGATCTGTGAGATCGACAGCTTTTGTTCTTTAAGTAGAAAATTTAAAGGAAGATTCTTTCCCAGTGCGATGCTTGTCTGAATGAAAGCAGGAATTTGAGATCGACGTCGAGGTTAAGATTAGGATTGAATCAAAGCAATTCTAGGATCAATTTGGAAGTATGAATATCAGTGCGTCTACTAGCAGTCAGCACGTTTTCTGGAAAGGGACACTGGGCAAAGGCGACTCAGTCGCAACGATAGCAGTGGCTATAATAACATAATAATTATATCGGCATAGGTTTCCAAGCTCAAATACATTTTTGCTTCAATTGACCCTCAATTTTCACGAAGGATCGCTTTCATTGCGTGTCACTTTATTCCATTTCATTTATTCATTTCATTACGGATGAAAGTGTCTTTGTAACTTTCAAGTTGGGGTCTCGTGCACAGTGAAACATACAGAGGGTAGGGCAAAGATTTATATTGTCTTGGATAACAGTAGAGATGCTAATTGGTGATGATAATATTTCATACGCGAACATAGATCATGCACGTGCAATACTCATTGACACGTGATGACTAAACCCCAATCCACGATCCAATTAGGGTGGCGTTGTGGCTGAACCAGTTTTATGGGATACATGGCGTATATAGAGCCATCGCGTTCTTCGGAGAAAAAGACACAACAATGGCCGATCATCCCTCCTGGCTCGATCCAGGGCCGAGAGGAGGTTTATTTGTCTTGGGCCATATTGCAATATCACTCCAAAAATTGTCATCCCATTAAACAGTCGTTGTTGGTAATGCTTACACCGTCGCCGACCTTTGACCTTACCCTCCTTCTCTTCCCCTGCCTCAGCGATGGTGGTGACGACACCCTGTTCTTGGTCGAGATCATCTTGTGCTCCACTTTCTTTTTTTGTTTTTCTCTCTCTGTTTTTCTATTCCTTCGTCTGGATTTTTTTTTTTACTTGTCGACACAGGAGTTGGCGCGACTCCAGGGGAACCTGTGCGCTTTGCAGCTGTGGGATTAGTGATTCAGTGTCCTAAATTGGCCCCTAGAATTATGGAGACTTCAAAGAAAAACGATGTCAAATATGTATGATATCAGAACAGTTTTCCATGACAAGGAATATGCTTGACATTGAGGCATTCAGCATAAGATCAAGAGCCCATTGAAAATGTGGCAATAACACGTAGGTTGCGACGGCGTTGATTTAGAAAAAAATGTTGTCCAACCTTTGATAGGTGCACTTCAAAATTGCTGTCTCGGTCGGGTGATTACAATATCTATTTGGTTCAATCCCTACGAGGCATATAAATCTCTGTAACGCATACAGTAAGGCTTTGACATATCTGTACTAGACGCATAAAGAAATGTTTATTTTTTCTAAAATTGGTGAGGATGCACGGGTACCTCTTTCTAACTTCTTTGCAAAGAGTGGTCTCACGCAAGATAGATCCCAATAACGTTGCCAAGACCAAGAAGAATCTTTTGTTGTCTTCCAAATCCAATATGATTGTTGGATCACTGCCATTTGAATCACTATACAATGTTCTTAACCGTCTGGTTTGTTTCATTATTTCCGTCGAATATTTCTCTTCATAACGTTCACATTTGAATGAAATTATATACGTGCTAGAGCATATTGTTCGAAAGAGATTCTCGACAAACTTTAAGTAGAAGGTCCTCCATGCATTCGATGATCAGGTCATAATATTCTATTGGATAAGTTATCTATTATGTGTTGCGTAATTCATATGACGTTTTATTGATGGAGTAGGCCTATCAGATTGTACGTGGATCGATGGCTGGGGAGTAAGCGCCTTACGCATCTATAATACATATTTGTTTTGTTTTGTATCCGCGTTTTCTGATCTCACTCAAATTCAGTCGAATCACGTCATGGTGAGAATCTTTTGAAGAGACGAAAACAAACCCTCATGATAAATTGAACGAGAACCAGCAATGTGAATATCTATCAGGTCTAACCTTCCCATGACTGCAATGTCCAAACCTCCACCATATTCCATGCAATATGGTTATCAACGGTATAGCAAGAGGCTTAAATGGAGCAAACATAATTGACGCAATAAGCGACAGGTTTGTAAGAACACGAATGGATTGGACACTCATGGATTTCGATGTTCTTCTTTTTTTCTTCTTTCTCTCAGATATTTCTTCTCTGTGGAAGAGGACAACACACCAGTGGTCATAGTTGTAACCCCATGCTCAGCCCGCATCGAATGGAACCTATCCCTGCTCGATCCCCCGGAGGATGGTAGTGGATCCAGTGAGTAGCCCTCCGTCTCCTTTCAGATTATCGGATCAGATCGAAACTTAGACACCACATCAGGTTTTAATTACTTGTAATTTCCAGAGTAGAATCATACCAACAGAACAGCAATAGTCGCACTAAAATCGGACATTGAATAGGAAGGTTTGCCATCTTAAATTGATAACTCGTTTTTCCAACAAAGCAATGCTATTTGTTTCAATTGCAGACGTAAGACGTTGTAAGATAGACACGTTAGATAACTTGAACATGTCCTATTGATTTGGACAAGACATTTGATGCAACTTACGTTTCAATACAGAACAATCTTAAGACTAGCAAAAGAGTTGTAGCTGTGACTGATATTGCGGAGGAGAGATTCAGGTTGTTCAGTTGTCCACTGAAGAATGATTAGGTATAGGTACCAACCGTCTGGAGGTTTGGGTGGCGATGACGTCATCACCTCATCTCATTGGTATCCATGGGGTTTTTTTTTTCTCCATTGTAAACAAGTCACATCTGCCCCTGACCAACCCATGCCGACAGTCCACCCATTTCTTTGAGGAGACGCTGGATGTGGTTAGAGACGAGGGAATCCTCGTCAATACGTCAAAAGTGAAGGATTTAAAAAGAAAACGGATTTTCTTGCCGAATTTCACATCCAATATTAACTGTACACAAACAGATGCAAATTTATGTACCATTGTAAATACTTGTATTGGTTACTATCTAGTTTATCGTTTCCTTCTCCGCTCATTTCGATTTACCGCTTCCCAGGTGCTGCCGATCAACTAAGTGAACAGCGCCCTCGACGACAATCAAACACGAGAATCGGCACCAACGTGAAGAGCTTTTCGGGGTACGAGGTCGGCAAGTACGTCACTTACTCCTCTCCGGCTGGTATCTACGTTCTGGAAGTACGCAGCGTGGAGCGGGGATGTGCCTTTCAGGTCTATGCAACACTATCACCAGATTCGGATTACTTCTTTCCAGAACTGCCCAGTGATCCGCGTCTGGACGTGACTTCTGGATTCAGCAAGAATCGAGTATCCCTGGCTTGGAAGCCAAGTCCTTCCGACTCCGTACATCATCAGCCAGTCCGATATTGCCTTGCCATCAACACGAGATTACACTACCACACGTGGTGCGGAGTGCAAGCCAGTGTGAGCGGGGGTCAGCTTCCCCTCCTTACCTCCCCATCGGGCTTTGGCTTCGCATCAGAGCGCGCACTCCGAAAGGCCAGAAAGCGAATCCAGCGGAAACAAGCCCTCTTGAATTCCTCGGAGGAAGCTTCTGACCTTGTTGTCGAGTGCGTGGGTCGGAAGACCCTGCACACAGTCACAAACCTCGAGCCTGGTGTCAAGTATTTCTTCGACCTCTTTGCTGTCGATGAAAATACCAATCGCAGCGTCGCCTACACCGGTACGACCCTCACCACCCAAGCAGAGAACGCCGATCCCAAGGTACTGAGATTAAAAGACGGGCGTTACAGAACGGCCTCTGTCAGGAGGATGAGCTCAGTGAAACTGTTCAGGTTCCCAGTGAGTGAAAAGACGGAAGGGCAGGATGTAGTGATTAGCGTGCATTCATGCTCCAAGCCAGTTATGGTCGAGATTTGGAGGGAGGAGGTGAAAATAAGAGAATCGTCTGTTAAATCCTTGAAAAAGTTCAACATACGAAATGTTCGAAGCGAACTCATTATCAAGGTCAGGAACAAAAGGCGATCGCGCACGTCGTCCTTTTTCAAAATTTTCGCAACGACGAATCCGTCAAAGTACTCATTCCCTGTCTTGCCGAAGGACAGCAGGATAAAAGTTTTCAGAAACTTAAGACAGTGCACGTCGGTTACCTTGGCGTGGAAAAGTACGAGTGACGCGTCAAAATACTGTTTATACATGCGTGAGGAGTCACGAGATAGAAGAACGACAGATAACCGCTGTCATGAACCTAGTATGCACAAAAGGAACGAAAAGGTTATTTGTCGTGACGTGGACGGTGCTGCAGAAGACCGGGAAGTTTTAACAGAAATGGTTACCGGCTTACGGCCGGAAACAACCTACATTTTCGACGTCTATGTGACGAGCGGGATTGCGCAGCCGCCTCTGGCCACCGGTGCTGTAGCGTACAAGAGCAAACGCGTGAAGACAAAACGGTCTTGCGAAGACTGATGATATCGCCGAGTCGCATGGCATGCTCTCTTCAGTGAGGACAACTCGGCAATCTTCGGGTGGTGCGTTTGCCTCCGGAACAGCCCGAATCCCGGCGTGGTGAGATCCTGCCTGCGCCTCGTGTGTTCTGGAGTGCGTTCGGACAGAAGAAACGGGAGGGACTGCGGAGATATTAGTCGCTACTACATACTTTGCTGGTGCTGCTATTTTTTGCTCGAAATCAATAAGTTGTCATGTAATATGCCAGTGTGTTTCGGAGCAACCAATCAACGCCATTGATGTGATGTGTTCAGACGGTGGTGTCTCTTGACTCGTAGTATTGGTGGCGCCCAGTTGAGAACTTACACAATTTTGAGTCACGCCAACTTTTATTCGTTTTCCATTGTCAACATCTTCGCTTTCTATCTACTTACTCTATTTACCTATCTGTCTGTCTATCTATCTATCTATCTATCTATCTATCTATCTTTCTATCTGTCTATTCAGTCATCTACCTATCTATCTATCTGTATATCTATCTATCTATCTATCTATCTATGTATCTATCTATATCTTGGTTTCATTCTTTCTTTCTCTGGATTCTCTCTATATCGTCTGTGTTTTACTGTCGATCATCTACATTTCTTCTCTACATCAATGCCTCTACGTTCGTCATCCGAGTCAAGCAGTCACGAACCCGGCACTGCTGTCAGCCAGTGCTCCGGTCAGTCTGCGTCATTGACCAGCGTCCGTCAGACCTTTGTCCCACCATGTCGTGGGCAGAGCTGAAGAAGTATTACTGCTCGTAAGTTGCAAAAAGCCCCTACGACAGTTCAGGGAAAGATCGATCACGAGACTAGACCGAATGAGAAATGCTTATGAAATGATTGTACATAATTCATTACGATTGCCGTCGGTAAGGGACTCAACTGATGTTGATGCTTGTTCATGATTGTATTCGTTATGACGAGAAATTGTAAATCTCTTCAAAATGGAGTCATATCCTGTGAATCATATTAGGATATAATTGGTGGCCTTCAAGATTGTATCACTATGGTTTCCACTGCCAAGTTTGTTTGTCGTCTAGTGCAAGTTTTCATAAAGTCCCCGCTGCAGAAGTCATTTTAAATGTATGTATTTCAACCAGTTGCTTGTGTGATTATTTTTTTTTCCTTGTGTGTAAATATTGCAATCGTGAGTAGCTTGAGTCTTTTCACAGTCTTGCCTCGTAATGCAATCTTTTCATGATCTAAAATAGCCAGAAGTAAATTTGACAGGCACTTACAATAACTATACTTGTGGGAGGTCAGTTGGGGTATTTGATGAGACGGAATCAGGAGCCAGGGGCTTGAATTCCATAGACAAAATGTTTTACCCCAAACGTCACTTTTCACCCTCGCGTAAAGATAGGGACATTGCGATGCTGGCGTACTGGTAACTAACCGTTATTACAATGAGGAGGCTTCCTCTGAAAATTATGACCGGACTATTATTGTCTATAGCATATTCGTACACACAGTTCAATTCAATTCACTTCAGTTCAATTCAATTCATTTCAATTCAATTCAATTCACTTCAGTTCAATTCACCAAATTGAATTGAATTGAATTGAATTTAATTGAACTGAACTGAATTGAAATGAATTGCAATGAGAAAACTTCCTTTAATAAATATGACCCCGCTATTATTGTCGATATGCAGATCAATTCAATTCAATTTATTTGAATTGATTCAAAATTGAATTGAATTGAACTGAATTGAATTGTATTGCAATGAGAAAGCTTCCTCTGATAAATATGACCCCCTACTATTGACATTTTATGTTGTCGATATACAATTATTTACTCTTATTCCTGTTATCATCATTATTATCATTATTTTTGTTAAATTTGAAACTATGTTATTATCATTTTGAGAAGGATCCGTCATGAATGCCTTCTTATGATCTAATGCTCAATAAAGTACTCAACAAAACGATTGAATATTTACAGTCAGAGTCGAAGTTTAGTTTCTTTTTCTACACATACGCCAGCAAAAAGGAAAAAATCTGATTTTGAAAGCACATGAATTTTAAACATAGGATATTATAAACAAACATATCCGTATTTCTAGATTATATGTGTACAAGAAATTACTTATATCTCAACACATTTATACACATTGGTTAGGGAAATAGATGTAAAGAATTGAAATATGTGCGGAACTTCGATGACATAATTATTGTCTTGACAGGTAGTCTATAGGTAGTATTTGAAACTATTAGTAGTCTTGAAGACCATCAATCGATGTACCCATTTGGGTGTACTACGCAGTCCTGATTTTTTAAAGCGATATTTCCCCGATTTATTTAGTTCTCTGTGTAACTGAAATGCCTTAACATAAGGTTTTAAGTCATAAAGCAATGCACGAAAAAATACAAACATTACACTTAATCGTATTACGGGGTGCCAAGATCATTGTATCGGCAAGTTGTGATTATTTTTTTTTTCGGAAAATCTAACCTTTGTGTATTGTCCAAGTGACTATGTTCAGTATTTTTTTACGTGATATGCATTACGAGTTTGTCATAGTAAGCGAATGATATGATGTGAAATTACATTGTTTGTATCTTGCAGATATGTAGAACTATATATTTATTTATATTTGTCAAAAATGTACAATTTTCTGCGATCTTATATAGATGACACGAAACTCGATATTGTGAATGTAATGTTTATGGTTGTATCCTAATGCTGGTTTTTATCCAAGAGAATGTCTAAAGGTTGGTGATGTATGAAATAACTTTCTCTTGTAAATTAAGAATTGTATAGAAGAACTGATATTTTGTGCCATATGTTTCTGTCCATTTCCTGACAATACTATCACGCACTGTATGATACTGTATTGTGTAATGTAAATGGACACATTGGGCAACTGAAAGCCACATCGACGCCATTAATCATACTTGTGGTGAAAATTCATCGGCATTGACTGTTAGATGGGTCGTCGTAGCCTTCGTTTCAGACCGCACGATTTTTTTCTGTTTATGGCGTAACAGCACAATGTGGCACGACTCTTAAAAGCTCGTCAATGGATTGTTTATGTTGGTTAGGATAACACTAGGGAATGTTTTTATTTACACTATCTTTTTTTTTGTCTCCAGAATTGCTTCACAAATTTTCATGACTGTGTGTATAATTTACAACTTTACATATGACAAAACCAAACCCTATCAGTAACATGTGCTAATTGCATCCAAGGGACAAAACCTAGCCGTTCTCAAGACATCGCCAGTGGGCTTTGGTAAAACACTAAATGTATTTTAAATCAAACATTAATTTCGTAGTTTCTTTGACGAAAAAAAAAGAGACGAGAAATATGTTTTCCATCAACGTACATGTAGGTTGCCATTAATGTGAAGGATTGTTCATTCAACCTCATTGTGTTACTACGTAATAATATGACGATTTTTTTATTATTATTATTATTATTATTATTATTATTATTATTAATTTCCCTAGGTTCTATGCAATGTTTGGATAACTATGTCTCTTCACGTGTGTATGGTCTTTCGTAAGAAATTGTCTGCTATCGTTAAAGTGTACACAAGAGTATAAATTCAACGATTCCCATGATGTAGCAATGAATGTATCGTCTTTACCTGTCGTAGTTTTAACTTGTTATCCACACACGGTAATGGACGCCGTACATTGCCGCAACAGACGACGAGCACCGTGTCCGCTGGGGTTGCAGTAAGGTTAGCTCTATCATTACCACGGCCAACCTGTCTGTACGTACTGCCAATGACATTCTCTAGCGGTGGTTCCAAGAAGGTTAAAAAGTACATCTGCTTTTTTTTTTTTTTTTCTTCACGAATTTTCAGTGAAAGGGTTGGACGCTGGGGGCGGTATTGGCACTGACACTGCACTGTTGTGACCCCTCCTAGCAAGCTAGGTCATGCACAACTGTATGTTTTATGTATGTTTGTGGACTTTGGAAGTCATGAACATTAAGTCCGTATAAAGCACATCAAGGCGATCGTTTCGTTTTGTATCTCTTCTGTGTGTTTTACAGTAGACTATCTCTGTCAAACCTATCTAGTGATTGTGACTGGGCGATTATTGTGCTATTGTAAACATTACTACTATTATCCACTTGGTATAGTTACGGTGTGAACATCACTGCGGTGAAGCCGTCATATTCTTTACGATATTAGACCGACCAAATAAAAAAAAAAGAATAATGATGATGTTTCTTTACGTTTGGGCTGAAATATTTCTATTTATTATAGATGTAGATGTTTTAGGGTAGAGGATTTTAGCGTGCTCCTGTTAAAATGCATTCTATGAAGTGAATTTAATGTAAATAACATCGTTTTAACATGAATTCATTTGTCGTGCAAAGGGTACAAACAGACAATTCTGTTCAGGATCCTGCGGCGATGGTTACACCCATATTAGGTCTCTAACGAGTCATTCTTCTTGTCATTGTATAAGCATAGTCAATCACTTTTGTAAACGCCTATTGGTCGTGTGACAAATGGCCAGGCATTTCAAAGTAGTTGTAATATTTTGATTTTTCTTTTAACTCGAGGGAAATGTATGTTGTAAGTTATTTTTTCACCGTCCCATTGTTATTTTGCCTTGATTACATTTTGTCTTATCATACGTTCTTTCTGAAAAATAAACCTATCATTATGCAGTCTGTTTCATCAGAAAAAATACAAAATAAAAAGAAAATAAAGTAGTAAACTCAAGTAAATGATAAAATGGCTGACACGTTGGCAGTTTTTATTCATATCGTTGCTCCTCGGTGTACTAATTGGATTCATTGACAACACGCTAAAGAAACACATTGTGAATGTGATGATTCAACCACTAATGTCCTGCACATTTCCTCTGTATAAGCCTGATGGTCCAACAAACGAATTTAAGGCTGCGCCTAGGTTCGCACATTTCTTAAGGAGGTTGTTGTTGTTGTTGTTGGTGGTGGTGGTGGTGGTGTGCGTTTGCGTGTGTGTGTGTGTTTCGCTTTGATACAGATTGCAGGGTCTCAGAAATATGAATAATCTTCATCATAATCAGCTTCAACGTGACATATTATTATGTATATATATATATATATATATATATATATACAGACAAAAATATCAAAATATAATAAAATATATAATGTGTGTGTGTGTGTGTGTGTGTGTGTGTGTGTCTGTTGTACGAGTAGGTAGAGGAATTTGAACAAAAACACTCATGACACAGTATGCATGACATATATTATGCGATAGTACCAAATGTCGTTATCAACATTACGTCAATGATGGTATTTTCATCACGATCATCATAGAATTTTTAGCATGAGGGTTAAACAACAGCATATAATGCAACTACAACATATTTGGCGATCCACGTGGGTGAGGTGTTGGGAAAATAAATAAACTTCTTGCACAAACTGCTCATGACATCAATGACCATGTCTGTAAGTTACAATCATCATTAGATGTTAGTAGGGGAATACAAGATGCTATGGACAAAGTAAGTTTTGCATGAGTCTTATTGACTATGAAGTTTGATGATGATTTCAGCGGGCCACTCCATCTTGCTAATAATGTTTAAGTTTGGGCATTATACACCTAGGCCCGAATCCTCAAAGCTGGAATAACTATTCCACGAAATAGTTATTCCGGGGAATAAGTTATTCCACCTTAGATTCCACAATAGATTCCGGGAAAGAAACTGCGTCATTTTACGTCACGAGGGCCTGATTTGCATAAGAGGCGTAATAAATCGGCGGAATGAGCGTTATAATAAAATTATTCCACCTTTGAGAATTCGGGCCCATAAGTATATATCACGAAAATAGGAAATTTCTTGCAAATACAGTACCAAAAATGCTCAAATCAAATTGCCACGCTGGAGAAACACGTGATGTAATGACAGATAGCTAATTTTACCAACATCTAGTGAAAATAAAGAAGACTGCCGGAGAGGCGGGACAGCTGAAGAGGGTTCGGTGTGTTTGTTGTCAATTTTGCTTGAGCATCTTTGTGGCATTATTCCTGTTGGGTACATCAATGTTGAGAATCGCAAATTACCTGTGGACGCCATCTAGCGGTGAATGAGAAATAATGTCAAAAGGTGGTGTCGATTTTCCCCTTTCTTCAGCTAAAGAGAACGTTTGATTGTCTTTTTTGCCTGATCAAAGAGAATATCTATCACACACACACACACACACATATACACACATACACACACGCACACACACACACAGACACACATACATAACATGGGCATTACAAGGCAAATGAAGAAGTTTTCACCCTATTAAACCACTCTAGTTTTAAAGTTGTCTGATATCTGATAATGATTATCAGATATCAGGCAATATCATTTAGAATAATATTTCAATGTTTTAACTTCGTTAAATATCCCATTGTTTAAGAGATCATTGTGATTTCTTATTGATCTGCCTCACAAAATGTTTTGTAGTGTTTTTTTATCATTCTAATGATCTTTAATTCTTGAAATTAAATCTTTGATTTTCAAATTTTTGTTGAGGTAAATTTTTTTGATGATTTAAATATTTTTTAACTTTTTAAATCAATCTTTTGATTCCACAGAACATTTTGTGTTAAAGTGTTTGATTGATTTGTGCAGAGGTGCTATTTTAGAAGATTTATATTATTACTGAATTATACGATATTAAATGGCACAATATTATGTCATCTAGACAATTATTGTAATGTGTGTTCTGTTGGTAGATCCTAACGAAGGATATGGCAGGCTAAAAGCTCGATTAAAAGGGAAAAGTAGAGAGCAAAGTCCGCCTCAAACTTGATTTCTTCCACATGCATATAGATAATCGTGACAAATGAAGACAAGGTGATTATGTCGTATAGGATGCCAGCTGGATCGGTTGAAGCTTTCGAAACTTTCTTTAGCTTTATAGTCCTTACACAATCTGTACACAACACACGGTGTGATAAAGAAAATTACCATTTACCGAGGTGCATGCGTGGAATAGAAATATTGAGCGTAAAATATGTTAATAAGCTATCGAATAAAATAAGATGAACATAATGGATTGAACGTGATTCCAACATAACTGTTTCAGAACAACTTGGCGATTATAATACAATATATGGACAGATGGAAGAAGAGTAAACATGAATATGATTGGCATACCTGTACAAAGTATCCATAGCGGGAGAGCTAGAAGTTGTAGCAAACAGACATGAATAAACGTATAACTATAGTTGAGTGAAATTACCTGAAATGTCCGAAATTGGATGATGCAACTTTTGCATCTTTGAGGATTGCGATAATATTCAGGATGGCCCCAAAAGTTGAAATTCTCAAAATGTTTCCTTGTAGATGGTTTCTACAAGTAGGCTTAACTACTCACCATGTTTGTGTACGGACAATAAAGCTGAAGAAGACCAAGTGTACGAGTGTATACAGGGGCTACTGATCTGTTGTAGTGCGTTTCCATAGAACTCTCAAAACGCGAAATCTGTCTTTTCTAAAAATGCGAGGTTATTTTAGAAGGGTTACGTAAGGGGAGAATTGCCGACTGCACACTTTACACTTGATAGATAATCCGTTCCTTTCTGTAACGCTATGCGGAAACCCCCTCCCTCATCTTCCTATGAAAGTGATTACATATGTACTTTAAAGTACGCACACACCCTTGTTATTCATTGACATCTTCAAGACTCGCTTAAAAAAAAAAAAAAACCACCCACACATTCCAAGGTGAATGCAGGCCCCTCCTGATGAATGGGTGCAGGAGCACAATCAGGTGGGCGCGGTGAAACGGAAAACGGGGGGTGGCCTCTGTGCTTGAAGTTTCTGCACTGCCACTCAGCGGTTACGGTAGAACAAGTAGTCCAAGAGAGCTTCGGGCACGATTTCGTACAAGTTGTCGGCCCTGACAAGTTGTCAGTCTCTGACAATGTCAGTAAATTCCTTTGTTTTGATTAACCAAGAAACCCTGGTCACTGACTGTTACTATGGTGATTGTCAGAGACCGACAACTTATCAGGGCTGTAGGACAACTTTCACGAAACTGTGACTAGCAGCCCTGGCCCCCGACCGACCCATGCTTCTTGAACACACACACACACACACATAAATACACACACAAACACACAAACAAACAAACATTTTGTTACTTTTAGTAACTGTTTATCTTTCTTCATCCAATTTACATAATACAAACAAACATTAATACACGCATACATTCACACATACGCACTCACACACCATGCACCTGCATGCATAGATATCTGTATTGTAATGCTAATGTTCATGTTTTGTTGTATGATTTTTCTCACTACTTACTTGAACAGTTCACTGCGTCTGATGGTTACATCTTCTCTCTATCACTCCCTTCTTTCTTTCTTTCTCTCTCCCTTCCTATTTATCTCTCTTGTCTCTCTCTCCCTTTCTCCTTCTCTCCCCCCTAGTCTTTTGCACCCCCTCCGTTTCTTAAAGGAAGGGGGGTGGTTGCGGTGAATAGTGAGGGGAAACCATGACGAAGAAACCAACAGCCCTCTTCATCTCCCATCTATTCTCCCTCATCCTCCTGTTGTCAGTCTTGAACTTAAAGGAACTATTCATTACCAAGTGGAACCATGGGGGGAAAGTCCTTTCAAAACCCAGGATGTAAGGAATGAATAATGCACGACTATTATGTCTCTAATCTCTGGCCAGAAATCTGATTGAGCTGACCTTTTTCTTCTTTCCTTGACCTTAAGACAATAAATCTATTTTTTTTTTTTACCTTCCCTTTGGCAGTTCATTTCCTCCTACTCCTCCCATCGTTTTCTAAAGTCTTGTTAGTAAATATTACTTTCTTTTCAGTTTAATTTCATTTTTGTATCAATGGAGACAAAGTAAAGATTCTTGACGCTGGTACATAGTGTTACGAAAACCCCTTTTAAAAAAGTTTTTTTTTTTTTTTTTCAAGAACATCTCGTTGTAGGTTTAGAATCCCCTATATGCTGCAGTGGTGGATATAACATATCGATATCAAATACATACACATAAAGTGATTTTAAAAATTGATGTGAGCAATGGTAAGTGTTTGTTTGTTTGTGCGCGTGCGTATGTGTGTGGGTGTGTGAGTGTTTCAATACAAAAATTACTATTTCATCATCTTTCTTGATTTAAGTTATAGTGTACGTGGTCTCAATCTGCCATGGAAGATAAGTGCGATCTCGTGGACAACAACTGAGACTAGCAACGTTTATGATCGATGCAATGCGATGAGAACTGCGACAAATCCCTCTTAGTGATCATGATGATGTCACAGTTAAAAGTGTATGACGTCGCAGCAGCTCTTTTCACACACACATGAGACTCAGTTCCTAATGGTTGACGCTTCCGCAATTGTTCAATGTTCATCAGTAGCTATCTGTCTGAGACGACCCCTGAACGTCACGTTAAGCAAATGTGATAAATTTTAGACAAGCAAGTACTAGCTCTTCAACCACGGAGCTGTAGCTGCTTGCTTTGATAGTATCATTCTTCTCTTTCTCCCAAATTCGCTTCTGTTTCACTAGTTTTGTTTTTATATTTTTTTCTTGAAAACGAACTTATCTTGGTTTTCTGTAACACCAACATTTTGGGCGCCTTTCATTTTTTTTTTCGAGAAAATAACCTTCAAACAACCTGTTACTAATAGTAACATCAAGAAGCACTATTTTTTTTTTTCATGAGGACATAATTATTCGGAATAGTCTGATCAGTAATAAGTGATTGAAAATTATCACTACCCTCTCTGAAAAACAAAACAACAACCCCCCCCCCCCAAAAAAAAGGAATGGTTTCTTGTGTTTGTCGACAAATGAACAGAGACATGCAACTGATTGAAAAATTGCTCTACATTGACGTAAATAAGCACTGAATTTATTCAGTGATTTTTACGTCGATGTATAAAGCAATTTGTCATTCAGTTGCATAAAAACCTCTCGACGGAAGAATTTCATGAATTCGAATGAACAGAGACATGTTGAATATAATGACTCCGTCTTCTGCCATATCTACAAAAGCAGTCTCCCTCGTCAGTGGCAGCTAGACAAACTCTCACCAGCTCACTCTCGACATCCAAATGTTGTTCTTTGTGCAAACGAATTTGCTTAGACTTTTGACAGAGATAGTGAACACATTGCCTAAAATGTTTAACGAAGAGATTGTACACAAGTACCGAGAGCTACATAATCCGTTATCAATCAATATTGTAAATTCTGTGACACAAAATACCCCTTCACGGAGCCAGATCCCATGAAGCATTGACTATCAGGAGCATGGTTATTACGCCCATTAATCTTGCTTTTATAAGTTCTGATTTCATCAGTGTATTAATTTGCCTATGTATGATATTGACTTGTCCATAATATACAAGCTCTCATTTTTTTTTTGGACATCTCGGTTTTTTTTTTCCCCTGGGAGCATGGATAATGTAACAAGTTTGGTTTGAAACTATGTATATTGTGATGATTGTGATGATTGTTATTATGATTTCACTTATTATTTTTTTTTCGCTAGAGAACATGTCATTCTCTTTCTTGGAAGACCTCCCTTTGCTTAATGGCGCCCTGTTTACCGATTCAAACGTCACCGCCTTGAGCTCCGTTTGACTGGGCGAGTCCAATTGGTGTACTCTTCTTCCTTGATACATTGGTATTAAAGCGCCCTTCACAAATTGACAGAGGGGTGAGGTGGATAGTGAACAAAAGCACCTATTCACTCTCACACTACCGTCTTTACCCCATCGGAACAATAAACGCTCCTTAAGCACACTTTGTCGCCCAAGTTTCATCATGGGTGGGGTAGGCTTCTCTTTCATTGGTAGGCATCAGAGTGCTTCATGCCCGACCAAGAGAGGCGCACACTAGCTCTCCACAATGGGTAGTAGGTCGGTAGTGTAGCTAGCGGGTGGATAAGGCTCGCTCAGAAAGTCGTTTCCTGCATAGCTGGGACACCTCGGTCATATCGGGATAGTACATTCAATCACATTTTCCGGTATACGTGCGATTTCACCGAGGTTTGCTGACCCGCCATTTTCCCCTGCTATATAACTGCACACTGGAACTGCTCTAGAATACGTAAGTACTGTGTATAAAACGATAATTAGAGATTGTTTATCACTAAGTTTTTGTTGGAAGGCGTCTATGTTTTTAAACATTCCCAAACTTTACCCGAATTTTACCGTATTCTAAAAGCCCGTTCAGTGTTTTTCGAGTAGTCACAATATGCACCTGCATGCGTCTCACTTTATTCGTCATAATTATCTTTATGATTTATCCGCAGATTAATCCTACGTGACATGTACCTTGCAGATTTGTCTAATGTTGTACGTTTTACTTCGCGTGTGTTCGCGAGTACATTTTGTACGTGTGCATTGGTGTGTTTGTGTGCAGGAGGGCCTATGCCTCGCTTTCATGGTAACTTTTCCACACAACGTAAAAATCAAGAAATGTTGAACTTTGTGTGTGTGTGTGTGTGTGTGACCAGTCATCTCCAGGTACAGGACTTTAATGAAATTTGAAGAATCTACATGTATGGGCCAGCATAATCAGCCATATTAGTGTATATCTTAATGACATCATCGTAAGAACGATTTTCAATAGAAATACATACATTTGTTTACATATATGTATATATATATACTATATATGCCTACATATAGTTAGATATAGATACAGGTTATACAAAAGATAAAAAGAGAGATTGTAATGCAATATTTGCGTTCTCTGTTGTCCGAAACCCTGAAGACATGTGATGCATTGAAAAAGGTGTTGGACAGTATCCAAGAGGAAGAAAAATTACGGCGCAACCGTTAAAAGTTGTTGAAGGGTAATAATGCATTACAATCTCTTAATTCCTTTTTCATCTTTTGTGTACTGGAACCAACACACGGGAAAAAATCCTCATATGACATAAATATACATCGATTGATTGCGTGATTGTCAAGAGAAAATGGTCGATACATTTTTGCCAACAAGTTATCTTTATCTATTTATTCATTTACACGTAGATTTATTGTTGGCAAAGATGCATTAACCGTTTTTCTCTTGACAAGTGTGTGACTGTCGATACTTTGCTAAATCAATAATACATACACCGTGCACATATTTATGTCTCTCTCTCTCTCTGTCTCTCTCTCTCTATCGATATATTCTTATGTAGGCCCTATATATGTATAATATGTAATCAAAATGTGAAAGTTCTGCGTCGGTGTGTAATAAATAGATATCAAGAGTAAAAACAGTCGTATAAACACCACAGGAGCCAAAAAAATACTATAAATTAATCCATTTTTTTTTTGTGCTCCTGCGGTGTTTATACGACTGTTTTCACTCTTGATATCTATGTAGGCCTATGTATATATATATATATATATATATATATATATATATATATATACATACATATATATGTGTGTGTGCGTGTGTGTTTCACGTATAATTTGAATGAAATCAATAAATATCAAGGAAAAACAAAAAAGTGTGTGTATGTATATGTCATATTATACAAAAGATAAGTACAGGATATTGTGACTGTGTATAGAAATAAGTGCGGGATGTAACCTATGAAGGGCAGGTCCACCCAAGAGAAACCGCAGAAGAAGTTTTATTTTAGCTATTCACGACTACATAGGTGCAGAATGAAATCTCACAGCCCAAGATTTGTGTGAGTTGTACAAGTGGGTTTACGCATTTAAGTTAACCCGCCATTATGGAATTTCCTCTACACAGATGAGTGATATTGTCTCACCGGGGGGCTCTCCGCGTCACAGCAGGCAGCTGAGATGGCGTTGAGATTCTCAATCACTAGGGTAAGAAGATCTGACAATTATTAATACCACCATATACGCGACACCTTTTCTGTGACGACCACGCCCTTTACACACAGGGACAACTATGTGACACACCCTTCTTTACATTCACATGACTGTATTAATGCAAGGCACAAGATGACCACCTCAGTGGGGGGGGGGGGGGGCTTACAGGTGTGAAAATTATGTTAGGACGTGTTTGAAAAGCTGAAAATGTGTTGTCATTCCGATGTATGTATTCATATATAGCAACGACTGCAAAGGTCGATTAATGCAGAAGATTAGTGGGTTGTTATTGTGTTTGTTTGTTTTTTTCGCTTGAGCATCTATCCCCTTAACATGACTCTGTACACTGAACACTGCCGAACAAAGTAACGAGATCTGACAACGCAAGATGCGAACGGGAAGCTTGTGAAATGACTTCCAAAACCGGTTCATTAACCCTGGTATTCCCAGGAGGCAAGATGATGGTATGTAATAACGGTGAGACTTCGAGACATTTGCTCCGAGAAGGGTTACTGGACAAGAGTGGACACAAAACCTTATTGGTGTCGTTCGCTAAGGCGTGGCTCGTTTCGAATGAAGAGTAAACTCATCGGACCATGAAAGCCCTGTGTAACGAAGAGAACGCGTCTTTAGACTGTAACTGTATTACGTAATAACTCATCTCCTTCGTTAGCATTCATTGGAGCTAAAAGGACACTCGCGAACAATCAGCGGTCACAGGAGAGATACGGCTACTGACAGTCTTTAGGTTTCTTCTGCCTTCCTCGGGAAATCTAGCTTTGGTATCCCAAGCATTATTCAACATGAATACTAAGCATAATGAAAGTAGCCGACCCTTGCAAGACCCTTCTGAATTGGATGCTTAAATAAGACTCAGCAATGCGATATGTAGTGTAGATTAGAAAGCAGGCTCGCTTCAGATTTCGTCTTTAGAGTTATATTCCCCTACACACACACATAACATTAATTAGGTAGGACACTCTTGATAAGAAGTCTCCACACTTGCGTTTTTCAATGTTTTTTATAGCTCATGGATTAGCTGTATTTTGTATTGTGCTTATCATGCTTCAGATGAGACACCCTAACAGTATTAGATTATAGCTACGTAATAAAGCTATGATGCAACTGGACCTGAGCTACGTACACATTCATTCGGAAGAAAAATCCAGAAAATGCAGAAAATCCAGAACGTGGTCATCTCATCTGCATGTCTGTATCGTCAACGACATTTAGTATGTATATTGAAACTCACAATGAAACAAGATGTAGGTTTACACGAGAACAGGGTCAGTGGTGTTCATCAGTTTGATTTCTGTTTTTGTTATTTGGAGGTTAAGTTCCTCATGAACTGCCTCAGAGCGAGTCATGCCTACACCAGTAAAACTGGGCACTACGTACTCTTCCGATCTGTTTGTAATAGAGTTTGTGAAGATTCACAACAGTGACTCTTTAACCCCGACTCGAAATAAGAAAAGAAGAAAGTGTTAATACCAGGGTGCACTTCCTGCTGTCATACCTCAAGTTTGGAAAATTGGTGATGACAGTGCCTATCGTTTTCAAAATTGTTATCAAAATAGACACTTTTGAACACGTGTTGTACTATGAAAGACGAAAAAATTTAACAATAACTATATGTAAGCAATTAACTTACATTTTACTTTCGTTGAGTAATGTTTTTTTTTTTCTTTTCCTCTAAAGATACAATTTGGATAGAGCAGCGGGATTTTCAAATCTTGCAGTTAGGAGTACTGTGATCTGGTGTTGAAGGCGCTAGAGTTTTGGATCTTGGGTTTGATTCCTGCCTTTGATTCTACTTTATAATGACGTTTATATTTGCCAAATTGTGAAATTTGCCAACATGAGAAATGCAGGCCTGGCAGTGCTCTGTAGAAATAATGATATTAGTGCTTACACTGACAAGGCTACTTGGATGAAGAAAATTATACCATTTTCACCATTTTCAAAATGAAAATTACAAACGGAACAATACTAGTAGTGACGGAAATGTTAAGTAGGATCATATCAAAAGGGTCACCAGTTTTATTCGTAACAAAGTCGTATTGGGATATCTTGCCAGCGTGTGTCTAAATAACAAATAACATGTATATGTACCTAAATGCCTCTGCACGAAAGCCAATGCTTCATCAAGACCAGAATTTCGTATATTTCTTTTATATTTTCCTCCCTCCCTCGCCCCCCCCCCCCAACAAACACATTCTCTCTCGCGTATGTTTTGGGTTGTTGACTATGACAACGGATACTCGTGCTGTATCAGGTGGACAATCTAAAGGAGATTTGGAATGATCCTTACGTCGGATTTCACCGAGTTTCCATCACGCCAGGGTGTTTGTACGGTATTTGCCTACTTCGAAAGATTAATGCCCTGGAGGCAGAATAGGCTAACATTATGTCTGACTTTCTTCACGGCATTCCGCTTAACAAAAGACAAGTCGTTCGACCCAATGACATGAGAGGTTTACGCTACGAGAATAATAAACATTCCGGATTTGTCAATAATGACGGAGACTGGACTCAGATCCCCTTTCCTGGTTTCCATCTCTTTGGACTGCTGGTTTCCACCTTTGTAGACTATATATGCCCTATCGACTTGCGCAGAAATGACTAACGTCTAAAACACGGACTCCTTTGCATTTCAGAACATGATACACGGAGCTGAGCTCATGGCTATTCTTGAACAATGCCTTGTATCAGCAATTTAGTGGACAAAGCCAATGTTGGGGAGTTTTTTATTTGGAAAGAGATAGGGGTTGAGCTTAAACAGAACATGAGTATAAGCAAATAAATCTTTGATAGAATCAGATGAGAAATAAAAGTAGGAAAACAAGAAAACAAAGCAACCGGTACAGCCACAAACCTAATAGAAACAAACCGCTGGAGACATTTATAATTGTCTTCATACGAAAATAGAGCGAAGGGATACTACATAGGAAAGCAATGCAACTTTTTAATAGATATTATTTCTTTTATTCTTCCCATAAGAATTTTGTAGTGGGCAGCTCTTTATTTTATCTATTCCTACTCAGATACGTTTCCATCTTTGGAATCCAGGACCCTGTTTTATCAAAAGATATAATCCATTTTAAATTGCCTTAACACACAGGTTGCCATAGACTTGTGATCGAAATCAACTTTTTAATCAATTTCAACTCTTCATAAAACAGGGCCCAGGTTTCATGCATTGGCTGTTGCTGTGTCGGGCAGGTCTCTGGTAGTAAGGAACACCTTTTGTTGTTATGGTATACAAACAGTGTTGAAAAACCTGCCGGCAATAAGGAAATAGGGAGGACACTCCTTTTCCACCCATTGATGAAGCTACTCCCCATCTCCCACAGACAACAAGAGAAATCGGGATGACCCTAACATGGCCTGTAACTTTGATTCTCCCTTCAAGATATTTCTGGTTGTGTTCGTATATTATCAAAGCTTCTACTTTCTATCTCCTCATCCACTTATAAATTATATTATTCATCCTTCGCATACACCACGCAAAACTAGGACTGTTTGCCCTTGATTACCATACTGTCTTTCCCATCATTTTTCTGAATATTTTACCAATCAATGTTCAATAATTTGTTTCTCTCGTCAGATGCTCTTCAACTTGGTTGCGTTCAGCTTTGGGTTCACAATCAGCTGGCTTGTGGCGTCAGAATTCCAAGTTGCAGGTAATCACTTTATCCTGAACAGTGCTTATTCGAGAAAAATATACATACATTGTGTGTATATATCATTGTACACCAACAAATCGATTTTGTTGTTTAATGCCCTTCATTCTTATGTTGAACTACCTTGTTCTGATTGTAACAAAATTTAGAGTGCCGCTACTATATCGTCCTTCCTGATGGGTTTGTATTCATCATTAGATTCCATTAAAGGTGACAGGGATATCTTTTTATAAGAAAGTGTATTTTTCAAAGGGATGCACTTTATTATGCACTTGTTCTTTGAAAGGCAGAGAGATTATGTGTTTCGAATGAGGCTGTCCCAGTGTCTGTCAGGACTCACTTGAGATGTACATTAATCTCTCTCTCTCTCTCCACTCGCGCGCGCGTGCACACACACACACACACACTCGCGATACTTTACAACATTACTCTTCTTTAATTCATAACGACTGAGGGTCAAAGTGATTATGAATTCTTTAAAAGTTGCGCTTTGAGCGTTACTCATTGTTCTGTTCTCTTACCATCCAGAAATACACCAGTATTCCCGACGCGATTACGTAACAGACGCTCGGTCGAATCTACCACCACGAAGTCTCGGAGTGTTCCAGTTCTTGGGGAAAGCAAACCCCGAAGGTCACATTATAGACACCCGATCGCAACCGATTCCAACCGAGAAACCACGAAACAGGGTGGTCGTGACGACTACGAACCGCCAAATCTTGAATGTCACCAAGAACTGGCTCGAGAGTTTAAAAAGAAGCCGTGTCAATGATCACGTGTTCATTATAGCGGAGGATAAAAGCTCGTTCGCAACTCTTCGCGCTCTTCGCCAACGGAAGGTGACCGTTGAATACGCAAATACTAGAAAGTCGTCGTTTAACAGAGCTTTCACGATCAGGCGAATCGTTTACATCCTCCGATTCCTTTTGAATGGCGTAGACGTTCTCTTCTCAGTTAGCGAGTCGGTGTGGCTAAGAGAACCGACGCCAGTGTTCACACCATTGAGCCACGATGTCTACTTCTCCAGTGCTAGAGAATCGAGTTTGTGTGATGGGTTTGCATACTATGCGGCGACAGAACCAACAATGAAGCTTCTCAATGAGTTTGTTTTCCTCATGAAAAAGGAGTCTACAACCGAAGCGAAGGAAGCCTTAACGCAGGCGCTGGCAAAAGTGGACCGCCTAAAATGGAAAGTTTTCGATGAGAAGTTGATATCTAATGGACGTTTCTTCGAAGATGACGTATGGAGGACTATTTTCAGAAATACAAAGCCCTACGTCATTCGAACAGATGACATCACTGACGTTTCATCCAGAGAAGATTACCTCCGAGCCTTCGATCTATGGTACTTGTGACGATAATCTATCGTGTATTGAACGTTCAGTGTAGAAGAAGGACGATGGGGATGACAAGGATATTGGAAAAGCAAATCATCGTGAGAGCTGGGACTCAAAGTGAACGACTGACAAAGAATCTCTTCAGTGTTGCTGAAATGCTTTCATTATACTATCTATGCAGCAACTCAACCACAATAAATAAAAAAAGGCATAGATCAGCTTGTTTTTTCTTACTCCAACTCAAAGTGGTGAACTCAACATCTTCATTACCTGTTGTTTATTAGGGGTCATCCCACGAGCTAGACACCAAAGAGTCATACCACCCATGAGCCATAGACATTGTATGCCTAGTGACTAGCTCGTGGGATATTATTATGACTCATGGATGTCTAGCTCGTGCCGTGGACCCGATTATTTTGTCTACGTCCAACTGACTCCACGGAGTTCGTAGTATAATTAAATCTGATGACAAAGTCCACTCATTTTCTAGGAATACTCAATGAATAAACAGGAATAGACTGCTGCAGCGCCTAGACAATTTCAACTTCTCCCAAGCAGAACATGGATACGTTCGAATATGTTTGTTGCTAAATTACAACCAGCTTAACTGATTGATGTTGAAACTTGTGTTGTCCTAATGCTCTGTCACTATACTTACCAACAGTAAATGATGGTCCGTAACAAACCCAAAGTGATACAACGTCTGATTCATCCAGAACTTCGGTTTTATTTGAAAAACTGCATCTGCTGATGTAATTGCTTATTTTCAGTCACCTTTGCTGACAATTTTCCTGTCTCATTTGATTTCAAAAGCCGTCCAGTTGAGTGTAGATGATTAATGCAAAAGCAACAGTTTTGAATAGAAAAGCTGAATCTGGTTAATGATGTAGTTACAAGTTTGTGATGGGTTAAGGGAACTGCAATTTACGAGGTATCAACAAAGTGCCTTGTGCCCACTGTGTTTGAAAATGATTATTCGTGGTATGTGATGATTTATGAAGTGTTATGTTGATCATGGGCCTTGACGGGGTAACAATGGTGTTGAAACAAGGAATACATTAACGTTCATGGAAAACCTCGGTCTTCGGTAGATGCAAACTTTGCCAGGCGTTTTCGTCGCACGAAGATTATGAGGAAAGATTCCACTGTGTCTTACTGTACATATATTTGCTTAACGGTAAGATTCAATTATGATTTTGATTGTTTTCCTTGAACCCCTGAGTAACCATGCATTTTATTCAGGCATCTCATTTACGCTTTCGAATGAAAGTGTGTAAATTGTACCTTGATGTGAAAGAGAATACCGGAGTAAAAACGTTCGTAATTTTATGCAAAGCGATCGAGGGTCGTTATAAAGTGTACCAATGCTGCAAAAACTTACGCAAAGCTTGTTCCTTATGCCATGATAACGCATCATGGTGACAAAATTTTATTATATTACCAATTCAATGTAAAGTGTGATATCGTCCGATCACCGTGCATTTTTCCCACATCCAGATTTGCTATAAACTAGTCTTGTAAGATTACTAGTCATGATTTCAAATCTTATTTTCTAACGATCACAATTTCTGCATCTTCATTTACATCGGCATATACAAAGAGAAATGTACTCATTCATTTTTTAAGAATACTTTGTTATTTGCATAATGCAAAACAGATTGTGTTCATTCAGTGTGAAAGAACCAAGTAATATCACAAACGCGTTTCTTGTAACAGCTTTACCACTGATTTAAACAGTGAAAGCAAAATGTTGTTTTCAAAGCGGTTTAGTTTCGTCTGATTTCACATTTCCCTAGATCTTGATATGTTTGTAAATGATAATTGGTATCTTCGATGCTTAACTTCAGTTTAAAAATCTAGGCCATTTTGTACCTTGCCATGCATTAATTTTGAATAGAGTAAACGCAACTAAAGCTCTTGTCGCGCGCTCGTAAAGGCCTATTAATTGATAAAATACTGGGTTTTGTCTCGACGAAATAACGGCTAATCTTGAAAAAAAAAATGTGTTATGATTTGGTAAGAATCCAAACTCTTCATTACTACAAATTTCACATACAATAAATTTTGACCTAAAAACCAAACAAACATGTAAATTACTACCATTCAAATCAGTCCTGTAAGGAGCTTCTCTACATCGGTAGGCCTATGATAGTACAGCGTATATGCTTCATTATTTACTAGTATTTTCTTTAGAGTCAATGTCTGCGTTGAGACTAATTTCTTCTCCTGTATTCATAATAATGTGCTCTCAGTTTATTTTAGCCTATTATAACCGAATTCTCTGGCTTAAATATAAAATTTCGTGCAATATTAAAGCTTACCGTTAAGTACCTGATGAAAGACTGTAACTGAATTGCAACGTCTCACATAATCTTAATGCTTTTGATGTAATCTGTGTTATAATCATGTGGCGTCAAGCAGTGTCATTTTCATCTCAATAATTATAATCGTAATGAATACATGGATATCTCCTGTCTTTTTTCTTTTTTAACACTCTTACCTTCGATGAATAAAACCTTTGATTTAAACAATTTCATATTCGTTTTTGGAAACAGTGTGTCAATGTCCTTTTGACGTATAAATATTGCAGTTTTATTTTCATGTCTAAATTATAAACAAAGAATATGTGACATTCTTGTCTCCCAAAAAGGTATTATTGACTGCATGGCTGTTGCATTGTCTACATAAAATTATGAACTCTTTGAGCAATCAACGCGAAATAACAGACTAGGAAACAACATTTTCAAATGTTTTTTTTTTTATTATTATTATTCACAGGGTGTATACAATTTGTTATTTCGAAGGTTCGTTGTACTGGTAGTATTATGCACCTTTTTTTTCAATTTCGGATTGACGAAGTTTGCTTCATTTTCGGATTTTCGAACCTCATGAGTAACGAAGCGTATATTTCGTTTTCGAATTACGAACCTTCAGAATAACGAGCCTCATCTCATCTTCAGACTAACGAACCTTCGGAAATACCTCTGAAGTGAACTACCTAAGTTGGTTTAAAACTTTGGTTTTATCTTGATGGGCAAGCCTACACATAATATTATAGGTTCGTGTGTTCTGTGACGTGGTGTGAATGTGTGTGTGTGGTATGTGTGTGTGTGTGTGTGTGTGTGTGTGTGTGTGTGTATTTGTGGGTTTATGGTATTCATTTTTCATGAAGTCTATAGTCTATGTATTCGTAGGGCCCCACTCACAAGCTTTGCTTCCCAAAGGGGACCTATAGAAAGCCATGCGTATGTAATTTGTGTATTTTTATGCATTGATAAGTTGTGTACTGCAGATGTATGTCTTTTGGTGTGTTTTTTTTTTTTGTTTTGTTATTTGTTTGATTGGTTGTTTTTGGTGTTAGATAAACCGACCTTAACTGAATAATGCCACAAATGATTAATGAACACTTTTTCATTTTCGGATAAACGCAACCATTTGGCATGCAAAATTTGTGTGTTTCGGAATAACGGACGCCCGGAGTATAACGAACATCACTCCACAGGGTTTGGGTAGCTCTCTTATATAGTTCGGAGAAATAAGTTACAAAAGGGCTCTGCATACATATATATATAAATAAAGAATCTTACAAAATTACATACAATACAATAACATGAGACAGTTTTACAACTTGAAGAGTAATATCACACCAAAGTATGTACTGTATGATTATGTATTATTGAATAAACAGAAAAAAGGGAGCATGGGCATGACTGTAGCTGTTTGGATAGGTCATAATTATAATATTGCCACAAAGAAATATGATTATGATAACCCTTTCAATGGTGGATTTGATTGTGCATGATAATGATACTGCACTTTTAACACAAAGTAAGATAATAAGGTTATACCAAAGTACGTTGTACTGAAATGACTTTTGAATATTCACAGTTCTGGGTTGCTACGATGGACAAGATAACAAGCCAAGCTGTTATTTAACTCTATGAGACACAGACTTAATTCCCTTATTCTGTATTCAATACCAAGCTTACACATAACTATTTCAAAGATATTAAGTTCAAACATGAAGTACTGAGAAGATATAAAGAGACCATCATATATATACAGCATCATACTCGAGACCTCTCTTGATATCGTCCTATATATATATACATATATATATACATATATATATATATATATATATATATATATATAATTTATAATTGTATATAATATATATATATAATATATATATATGTATATACATATATATATATATAATATATATATATGTATATACATATATATATATATATATATATATATATATATATATATATATAATTTATAATTGTATATAATATACATATGTATATATATATAATTATGCCTTGTATAACCAGTGGCTTTTGAGATGATTATAACAAGTCTTGTTTTTTCAATTTCATTGTGTTTGTTAAACCTGAGATTAAAAAAGAATATAGCAGATAGATGATTTCGCATATACATTTGTTATTAAGGGATGACAAAGAGCAACTGACCAAGTTTTGGCCAATTGAAGTATATGTATTGACAAAAATTCACTTATCTAGCATAATGAAAGAGCACTTGACTAAACGCACCTGTCAGTATCAAGTTGATGGAATGTGCAGTTTTCATGAAAAAATTTGTTTTTGCGGAATTCCCTTTATACGATTTTCATTCATATACTATTGTTGTCCACACATGACGTCATAACTTCTTGCAGTCTCCTCATTCAGCGGTTCAAACACCAAAATTTTACAAATCTTTTGCATCGATTGTCCGATTTTCCTCAAACTTTCAGTGATGTGTTCTACTAATGTTGCTGCTTTCACTCAATCCACATTTCTCTTTTGGTTTTGGTTTTCTCCCCTTTCAGCTATAGGCTATAGTGCAGTGGCGGTTGCAAATTATGGTCGGCAATCAGACTGCTATGATGGCGTTCGCTTAATTACCCATTAGATATTCATTATGATAGTTAATTATGACACAACGATTATGTATTGTCTGTAATTGATAATAAGTTTTTTTTTTCTTTCTTCAGCTCCAGAAATAGAGGTGACTTTCTCTCTTAAAATATCGAGTGAAGATGCTCATTTTTAAAGGAGTGAATAACAGAAAAGAGTGAATTTAAAGTGAAATTGGAGCCAATTTTTGAATGAAAATTTTTATTTTCACTTATTTTGGAGTGACCTCAGGGATCGCTTCAAAATCTTCGAGTGATCCCTGAAGTCACTCTAAAAGGAGTGAAAATTAAAAAATGTTCACTCAAAATTAGTCACTCCAGTTTCACTCTAAACTCATTCTTTTTTGTTATTCACTCCTTCAAGAGTGAACTTTTTTTTTTTTTTTTTTTTTAAGAGGATTGTCTTTTCCCAGTCTACTATTGTAATCCCTGGTTGCAACTGATGTATGAAGTTTAGGCCCTATTAATGGTTTGCTTCTATAAGTCAAGTGCTGATTAAGGCCTTATTATTACCGCGCTGGTACGGATCGGAAGAGGAAGTTCTTGAGGATCATTTTACTGTAAGTGCAGATCACATTATTAGGTAATCCGTATAGCACTATGGCTATGATTATGACGTTCCTTCTTCATTCTGTCTCCTAAATTAATTCAAAAGATTATTGCAGACGAGGAGAGAGAGGGAGATCACCCCAGATTTGGGTCTTTTTTGTTTTTAATCGAGTTTGTTTGTGGGTATAATTGTTTGTTGTTGTTGTTGTTGTTGTTGCTGATGACCATTAATTGACACACTTAAAATACCCCTCTTTAATTGCTACATCCTACTAGACATCTGCCTAACCCAAATATTGTGGGTATGTTTTGTTTGTTTTATGACCTTCAATTGACGCACTTATACCTATCTTTAATTTCTACATCCTATACGATAGACATCTACCTGACCCAAATATTTGCATTCATCCAACTGATGGAGTTGCGAATAAATTAGACGAAAATGAAACGTACAAGTAAGTTCTAGAAGTATGTCAACAAATTAAGCGTTTATAGCTTTTACAAATGAATCAGCAACGGCATCGATTTTCTCGTACATTCACACTGATGGCATGTGACTGATACTGGATACCGCACGGGTAAAAGGTCCATTATATAACAAAAGCTTCAGGTAGAGAAGTAAAAAGATAGAGAGAGAAAATCCAATAACAACAACAACGATCTCATCATGGCCGCGCGAAATCCGGGCACCGAGCTGGGTAATGAACCGACTTTCTCCTGTTCTGTGAACAATATAATATGAAGTTGTGTATCTCACTGATATACTGACCGTAAATGCCTTTAGCTTGATCTCAAATAATACTTTCAATGAGTAAATTTCTGTTCTTGACTGTTATCAATCGTCAAATGTGTGTTCATCGTAATGCAGTGTGACGCGCGTTGCGATTCTTCAGTCCCGTACGTCAGTTAACACGTTGGCTGTTGAGACGTGATATTTTGTGCGCGATCACGATTGAGATCTAGACGGACCTAACGTTACTAAATTTAATTGTACTAGATCTCGAATTTACAACAGAAAGGAAAACACGTGACCTGCATCATGTAGAACTCTACGAATCACGATACTGACATTACTGTATTTTTTTACTACCGGTACTAACGTTACAATTGTAGTAATAATAAATTTGCTAGTGTTTCTATAGCCTAGGCAAGATTACCAAGAAAAACAAATACTGAAACTTTCTATAGCCACTATATCTAACATGTGAGTAATAGTATCCTAGTATAGGTATCTATCTAACTTAGGGGTCTCTAGAGACAGTGTAACAAACTAGATCTACTAAATTACTGTCTATTCTAGTTCCTACATTCAAATTCAAATTCAAATTCAAATTTAATTCACACGCTAAAAAGAAAACATCACGTTCACAATAAAACAAGGAGAGAAAAGTATGTACAAACAGCACGTGTACGTGAGGGATCAGTAAAGGCCGTATGAAGCCTATCGAGGCAGATTCCCTCACAAACAATAAATGAGACACAATTTCCATCAAATATACATTAACGAACAAAAACAAAGAAACATCACAACAATGAAAAAGGGGAAAAAGTGGCAAAATTAGTAGAATAGTACAAATATTACTCAATTGCACTTTGGATTAAAAACATTTTGTATTTATGTTTAAAAGATGACAGTCTTGGACTCTCTTTAATAAAAGTTGGTAACTCATTCCAGTATTTTGCTCCAGTGTATCTAATTGTAGTCTTTGAGAACTTATATCTGTAAAAAGGTAAACATATCTCATTGGCACGTCTAGTGTTGTAGGCATGGATTGCACTATTTGGAGTAAACGAATTATGGAACGTGACGGGTACAGACTGTAAGACACCTTTAAAGTATGAAAACATAAACGTAGCCACTTGTAATTGCACAATTTGATCAATTTTCAAAATTTTCAATTTCTTAAACAGTACTGCAGTGTGTGCAAACGGATTTAACTTACAGAGTATTCTTATTGCACGCTTTTGTAACATCAAAACACGATTCAATAAATATAACGAACCATGACCTAAACCTTCCTACGCACTGCAGCTGCACTAGCTCTGCGGACTTGGATTGAACTCACTGCCCCTGACATCATATCAGCCCCATCAGTGGAAGCCTTCGGGCTTAAGCTGATGGCAAGCTATGCAGTGTAGACTGCTAATTGATTTTACTTGCACCCTGAGATATTATATACTGCATATATTATAAACTGCACTTTCACACAAGCACAACACGCACAGCACGAATCACGCCTGTAATAATAATCTTCAAGTATGAAGAACACAGGACTATCAGAAGAAAGAAAAAAGAAGGAGAACTTGCTCTGTTCCCATAACATTTAATAATATTATGTTCAGCCCTATTCAGTCTTGGGTCTTTGGCATTGGCCCTTTTTGCGCTTTAGGTTGTGTAAGTTTGAAAATTCTAAGCAGTCATGTATGGTACCAGAATAAATATTTAAAGCCAGGAGTGCAGTTGAATGTGTGTGTGTATGTTTGCTTTTTTTTTTAACACAAAAGCATGAATTACACTGCAACACTTCTTACAACTAATGTCCGTATGTCCATACATTTGAAACATGAACAACAATGATATTGCTGTATTAATGTGAGCCATTCTTTTTTTGCTACTTCTGTTTGCGTAATTTACTACACACATTCTAGACCTTGCATGGGTTGATGCAGTGAGGATCAACAAGCCAGCTGTATTCAAGCGGGCTGCTGAACTACGGACTCGCAGAGCAGTCAAGAAAAATTATCAGGTAAAAAAAGAATATGGAATCTGGAATATCATTATACCAGTTAGAAATATCATCATACAGGTGTGTAAGAAATAGTTCACATCATATGAAGATACTGGCTATTATGACCAAGGTTCCTGGCGTTTTTGTAAACCTTTACTGCCGCAGGCAGTTCAGCTTTGTATTTATTTATAATTTTTTTTTTTTTAAGTACTTTGATTCCAGCACTAGCTATACTTGTCATGGAAAAAAAAATGCATTGTGTGTCGTACAAGATGACTGGTATTATCAAGAAAGTTTAGTTGTGAATTTTTATTTCTAAGTCTCACTGTAAATCGGTTATCGTCAAAGTGGAAGATAAGTTGCTGTATTAGTTAAAAGATTCATACTTTCAATAGGGAATTACAAAAAAAAAAAAAAAAAATGGAACTCCCCTTACAGAAATAATGATTACTTTAGGAAGCCCCATTAAGAACCAATTGGTGTTATAACTTCACCCTATATTTCTGTGTATAAAGTGTTCCTACACACAATTATTGTCACTGTCATCACCATTGCCATTATGTTCCATTGATTAGTCTTATTTTGTTTTGCCTTGATATGTTTTCATAGTCATTGTTATGACTGTTTCTGGTGTTGAAATCATGGCAATTAACATAATTGACTAGAAAGTATTGTTCCTGGGTAGTATGTGTTTGTGTAGCACTAACCACTATTTTACAGAGCAATTTGGGTAATGTTGCATAAGGTTAAACATGGGATCAAAATTGATCAGTGGATTTGCTCGCTTTAGCTATCGGTCAGATGAGAAGAAGAATTCATGCACACATTTAGAATCATATTTTGCCATGATAGTGAGAGTTGCAACTAACAGTCCCATTTCTTGTTCATGTCTGTTGGAAGGTTGCATGGCTCTTGAAGGCAGCTACATGCATTGATCTAACCACCCTGTCTGGAGATGACACCTTCACAAATGTCCAGCGGCTCTGTTTCAAGGCCAAGAACCCTATCAGGAGGGATCTCGTAGAAGCTGTCAAGATGGAACACAGGCGTAAGTACCAATCTAGAGTGTAATGTTATTACCCCCCCCCCCCCCCTTTCTCAGGAAGTAACATGAAAAAGATGACGACAAGTGGTTTATGAAAAATATCCAGAACTAGAGGGTTACACTGGAAACTGGAAAGAACTTTTTTTATTTGACTTTTGACAAGACATTTCAAAAGGCCATGTATGCCTACACATCTGACCTAGTGCTGGTAAATAGAGTGCATACATGAGTGGAAACCCCAACCAAATACCAGCTAGCATCAGTTTGACAATGATGCAGTCATTAACATTTTTTATAATCTGTGAACGGTTGTGAATACCATGTTGTTTGATTCGGCGGGTTTTTTCCTTTTTTTTTTCACACTGAGCAATTTCTCCTGAGTATTTATATGCCATTGATTTTAAAATTTGGATAATAGCTTTACAATTTCTTTCTGTTATTTTCTTCATTTGACATAGAACTGACGGTTGGGGCTGTTTGTGTGTATTTGTCGAGAGTTCCCGATGCTGTCAAGATTCTGAAGCAAGCTGGAGCCTCCCACATTCCTGTAGCATCAGGTACCAGTGTACATTTCATCCGCTCTACTTAGGACAGAAAAATACCATTCATTTTCCATCACTGGAGTAATGTAGCCTTTGCAATATTTAAATTTTTCCCACCATGTAAAGAATTTTGAATTTGTAATGTGATGTTCAAATATACCTTGTAGTAATGAATATTTATGGAGGCCTGAACTGTGAGACTAAGAGCTTGTGACAAAACATGTTTGTCTTTTTTTTTTTTTTTTTTTTTTTTTTTTTTTTGTTTCCTGACAGTTTCCAGGACTGCAAAAGTGGCAGGTCTCAAATCTGATATTAATTAATTTCCTTGTTATAGTAGTCATGTCACTCGCATGATGTGGCTGACGTAAAAAGGCAATGTCAAAATGAAAAGCCACTTCATATTCAAGTTGACTGTGATGGGTAAAATCAAACAAAAAATTAAAATCAGATTAAATTCAGATGTTGAGAAACTTATAAAATTTTATGGTATTACAATTTTACCTCCTCGAAATAGCAATAGTGGTCACAGTCATATTGATACTGTAAAAATTGATTTTTTTCGCCTGATTACTTTTCAGTTTTGAGTAAAGATGTTTTGTATTTTTCAGTGTACAAATGCTCTCTTCAGAGTATTCTTTGTGTTACAGAGCAATTTTGTAAATGGAATTCTCTTTTCTTTCTGTCACAATATGATACTCAAGTTGCCACTGGCTTCCCAGCTGGCCAGACTCCATTCAAGATACGGCTGGCAGAAATCAAGCAGGCAGTTGAAGATGGCGCAACAGAAATTGATGTTGTCATCAACAGAGCATATGCACTGGCAGGCAACTGGAAAGGTTTGCCTTATGTTTACAAGTCCGTTTTCGTTATTACAATGTCAAACTACTGGCAATGCAGGAAGCAGTTAAAGGGAACATATTGTTTTGGTTGAGACTTATCTTCAGGTTTATAACATTTTTTTGTGAGATAATGAGAAACCTCTTATGAAATATGAAGCATGTAATTTCAAGAAGGATTCAACGTTTATATGATGAAAATTGGTTTTGAAATGGCTGAGATATCCAAAAAAGTGATCCTAATAGAATCGACAGGCCATGGCTTTTATTGGGATCTCTTTGTTTTACCATGTTTTTGGATATCTTGGTCATTTCAAAACAAATTTTCATCAAACAAACTTTTGATTCCCCGTAGAATTGTATGCTCTTTAACATTTCATAGAGTGGTTTCTAAATAACTCGCATAGTGTTACAAGCTGAATCCTCACCTCAACCAGTACTGTACAGTCCCTTTAATTGCAGACTGTCTTTGGAGAATGAATTGCATAATAGGGTGATTTAGGATGATGCCAGCCAGGCATAAGAATGAATGGAGTTCAGACACCAATTGGTGGAGATTACAGAATACCACAGGTGTACATTAAGTAAGGTATGTGCCAGTGCTGTACACATGGTTCCACACTCCCTACCGTTTGTCCTAACTTACTCATCATTTCGCTTATGTTGAATATCATTAATTTTTGTTACAGTCAAATGAGTCATTGTTAGTAAGGTAACATTGGAGTGATTTGCAATGTGTAGGAAAATTCTCAGAGCAGTTATAGAACAATGTGCCATGTCTCGTAAGCTTTGGCAAATTTGTGGATGTGAAGAGAATTATCCAGAACACATCAACCCTTCCTTTTCAGGGGTCTACGATGAGGTGCGTGCTTTCCGCGAGGCATGTGGGGAAGCTCACCTAAAGACAATTCTTGCGACCGGAGAACTGGGTTCATTGGTCAATGTTTACAAGGCCAGCCTTGTAGCTATGATGGCAGGTTAGTCCAGTGCAGTCTTCTATTTTGTCTTTGCCAGCCAGGCATGCAGCAGCGGCCACTTAGATAATTGAGATTGTACAGGTAGAGATACACAAAACTGAAGATTAAAATTATCAGAAGTTTAAATACACTGTTAGAGATACACAAAACTGAAGATTAAAATTATCAGAAGTTTAAATACACTGTTCTGCATCACTGAGATAGATGGAGGCTTCAAAACATCAAAACTGATCAGGAGAGATGTGAATTTGAACAGATATAGACAAAAAGTGGACACTCAATTCACTGATTAAAATGATATGATGATATATAAATGGTATAAAATAATCATTGAAGTGGCAAAGAGTTGGGAGAGCAAGATATGTCAACAACAACAAAAAAAAAAAAAAAATGGCATACAGGTTGAGTTGGAAAACAGAAAACCAGGGATTAGAGTGTCATGCAGTTTGAGTTTTTTGAAAACGCACACAGTTTGCAGGTCAGTTTGTCTTCTGATGTGAGATTTAAATTGTAGATTCTTTTACCATGTTATCTTAATAAAGCAAATGCATTTCCAAATAAAATGGCAAATGTTTGAATACAATGACAAAGTAGTTTTCACTTTTGTGATATTTCAGATTTCAGAAATTGCTTATTACAGGTTAAGATGATGATAGTAAGAAGATCTGAGTATCCTTAAACAGTTAGATGATGCTTCTGTCACCAGTTTCCTCGTTATCTTTAGTAAACCAGTCCCCACACCATATGACAGACATTTAAAAAGAGTGAAGCAGCTCTTTATGATGCAAAAACATATATTCTTGCCTATGTATCAAGTATAGATTAATTTCTCAATTCTCTCACAGGGTCTGATTTCATCAAGACTTCCACGGGCAAGGAAGGGGTCAATGCCATCCTCCCAGTCGGCCTTGTGATGGTCCGTGCTATCAGAGAGTACTACCAAAAGACAGGTTACAAGGTAAGGCTTGAGTACTACCAAAAGACAGGTTACAAGGTAAGGCTTATGACAATCCCTTTTCTTCCTAAACCTGGGTCAGAGAATGTTATTATGGAAATGCTTGCAAGGCGAGGTTTACCATGTTCCCTATTCTAGTCTAAATACATGCTTACCACATCATCGGCTGTTGTTCAAAAGGAGAATGTGAGCCAAAGGCTGGTTTCAAAGGCCAGGCCTGCCACATTTCCTATTCTTGCTGCGATGAATCACCAAAGAATACAGTTGCAGAACCGGGTCCAAGGGTAGACGTACCACATTCAATACCCATTTGTATGAAAATCTATGGTCAGAGAGTATTTCTAGTAGATGGCTTCAAAGATTAGGCTAGCCATCGTACTCATTTGTACTCAAAATGTGTGTTTGCTTAAAGGGCAAGTTACACTGTTGATACTCATTACCCATACATACTCTGATCAGAGAGTGCCATTTCTTTCACAACTGCCCCGAAAATGTATCACTTCAATGATACAGTAATTTTCAATGATAAGATACTGCATGTCTAGTTGAAGTGCTAAAGTAGTGGGCTGCTTGAACTTTGCTTTCTAGCAAAATATGAGAGTTGGTATATCTAGGTTTGTTTTAGGACTATATATCAGAATTAACCGTACTCTAGTTGTAAATGTTGTGTCACTAGTGTTGATACTGTTACAAAATATGGGAACAAAACATATAATAATTATGATGAGTATCACATCGTGAATGTCAAATCTTCCACGGCTAATCGCATTCTCTGCTTAATATGCAAAGAAGACTGATCATTTGGGGAGTGATTAAACATGAAAACACATGTACCAGTACCAACTTGCCACACGTAAACGAACATTACACATGTAGTTGGCACTCACAACTGCATAGACAGACAGGTGTTGAACACACTTGCGCTCCTCCCTTGCTCCGCAACAACATTCACCATACGAGAAGTTTGCAACGAAAATCAGTTCATGCACCAGCTCCATAATTTCGCTTTTCCCCAGTCACTTCTTGAAAAGTAACTCAACGTTCTACGTGACTAGTGCACGCAAAGAGACGTGTTCATTTTGGAAAACGCCTGCATGTTGGCGAGGAGTCTATAGTCAAACGACAAAGGTTTCTGAAGACATTTTTGTCCATAAAAAGAGTGTAAATTATTGCTCGTGACTGAGCAAGTGTAAGGTATGTATAATGTGCCGTGCAAGCATGCGTGTTAAGCATACAGTGTAGATGTTTGGTGCAGTGTACCGGTACAATGCATGTACATGCACATTGTGTGTGTCAATTGTGAGTGAGACGTGTTCTTCTGTAAATCGGGAACTCCGCTTAATCGGGTAAGAAACGCTCTGCCTGAGCCTACCCGATTATGCGGACAGTTCTGTAATGTATTACTTTTGTAGACTTTGCCAATAGTGTATTCATTGAAACTGCACTTTTTAAGTGGGATTCTCACTGTGTATTTGCGTACGCTGTTGCATTCTGCGTAAACTTTTCTAGCAAATATTAAACCACTGTTCCTTCATGCTGACTGCAGGTTGGTTTCAAGCCAGCTGGAGGCATACGCACTGCCAAGGACTCCTGCACCTGGCTGGCCCTCATGAAGGAGGAACTGGGCAACGAGTGGCTGACTCCGGCACTGTTCCGCATCGGGGCCAGCTCCCTCCTGGGTGACATCGAACGCCAGATCTACCACAACGTGACTGGCCGCTACGCCGCTGCCAATGAGCTGGCAATGGCATGATGTGAGAGGCTTAACTTGTGATGTGTGCTGGCTGGATCAGGGTCAGTGAGACTGTTGTTTGAACCTACCATGTCTTCCGGTTGTGTGTGAACCAGGATGTCTACTGACCCCCTACATTGTTGTCACCGTAACTTTGTGGGGAAACAAAATAATAAGCTGTTCTTTGTTATCAACACCACTTGTTGAAGTTGCAAAGAGCTAATCACTATTCTCAAACGGCATTACCAGACAATGATTTCACTTTTTTAGAAAAAATATATATGAATTTGGGAATTTCTTATTTTAGAGCCTCAGTGAACAAATTTTGTCCTTGCCACAAGACAGAGCTTGCAGATTTTGTCATCTCTGTCAACAGCAGATTTTTTTTTTTTTTTAACTGCACAAAGTGTATACCAGACTTGAAGTGAAGAAATGTAAATTTCTAACTTGCAATTGTGAAAGTAGTGATTAGATCTTAATGCAGACAATCAAGATTCTACAAAGAAATGACATGACACATTTACGCCTGTACTGGTGGAGATAGCCAGCATTTTCTGAGTGTGATGATTCAAAGTTAGATAGGGAGATAATTCACACATCTGCTAACTTTGTTCAGATGGGATATGCCAACAATTTTTTTTGACTGCCCTGTTGAGATCATTAGTGGTATTTTGGGAGGATTAAGACTGTGTTTCTTTTTACAGTGTTCTGACTGCCTGTCTTATCTATGAGATATCAAAATTTTATGGACCAACAAAGTTGGCTAAATAATAGAAGTGAAAATTTGAAGAGGAGTTCATAACAGGAATTTGTTGTGATCACACACTGTGAATAGAAGCACAATGTGAAAGGATATATGTTATCAAAGGATATGCACAGCGAGGGTTCTGTAAAAGCTGGTATTTTTTTTTACAGTAATAAATATAAAGGAAGCAATAGGGACCGTGAGGTAAGAAGACAGGAAGCTGCAGGCCTCCACCGTGTTTCTTTACCAGGTGATTAGATTACTTCTTTAGGTACCTGTCTGCCAAGCATAATCTGTAATGTACCTCCAATTCTGTGTTTTTAGTTCCCTCATTTTATCAGATTTTGCACAAGAAAACCCCCAAAGTGTGTGATCTGGTGTGAATTGTCTGTTTTAATTATGCAGTTTCCAGTATTCTCTCAGTATCACATACTGGTTTTTATAAGGAAATGAATACATTGAAAAACAAGAAAAGCGCTCTGAGAGCGCATACCTCTGCCAAGCAGGGTTTTTCCACCACTGACCAGTGATTTCCACTCATATATGTGCTGAAAATAGCCCATTCTCCCAATATAGAAGCCTTTTATTATGTCATCAAGTTCCAACTGCGCAGCACGCCTCGCCCTATCAGAAACTAGAGCATGCACTTTAGTGCGCATAGGAAAACATAAAAAATGGGCAGCTTGAGCTCCCAAGTTGTTGACCCTACCTGCCAAATTATTGAAAATCCTGCATAAGATCTGTAAAAAATTTCAGGATCACTACCAAAATTCAATCATCCGTTCCTTGTGTCGTTCTCAAGCTTTCCTGCAAGTTTCATCCAAATCCGTTCACAGCTTCTTGAGTTATTTTGCACATAGACAAACCAACGGTAATGAAAACATAACCTCCCTTGGCGGAGGTGAAAAAAAAAAAGGAAGTCAAATGATATTGACAAAGAATGAGAAGAATGCAGTAACTCTCAAGAGATGGAGGAGTGAAATGAATTTCATATCTAAGTAGTACTTCCTGATTAGTACTCCAACATCACAGTAACTAGATATGGAGAGATTTTTCAGGTGTGATAGATTTGTTGGTTATTAAAACTTGATGAAATGCTTCCGCAGTAATTGTCAATCATGTGGCTATGGTAAAAGTTCAGAATTATGTTGAAATTAAATTCCAGTTGTTGATCAGCTCTCATTTGCAACAGAGAAGCCATGTCATCAAAAGTAAAATATATGAAGAAGTACCGGTATGCAGGAAGTAACCTCTCAGACCAAACATCCAAAGCATTTCAAAGAGAAAAGAGAGAGAGAAAGAGAAGCCAGAGTCTTAACGCTTTGCAGACAGTAATCGGATGTGCTCTGTAACTCTTTTTGGAATTGCTAGGTAGCAGAGGCTATGGGTTAATTGGCAGAAACTTGCGATCATCATGCTGGGGGTCAATTCCTTTAGGGAAATTACTGCAGATGTTTATCCATGTGCTGATATAGTTTTCTTCTTGTATGCCATTTTGTACAGCTGCTGTCAAATCATCTGTGGAAAAATGGCCATCCATGCGATACAGGGTTCTTGTCAGTATCTCTGTGAAAAGCTACAACACTGTATATAAAGGAGCTGTATCTAATGTCACCTATACTAGCCATTTATGTAACAATGTTTACATGCATGTTTATAACATGTATCAGCACATAGGACTTTGGGAGCATGTGAACAATAAGCCACATACGCATGCATATACATGTATACACGAAGACATTCGTGTGTATGCACTCATACATACATGCATAAACATACACCAGCTGATTAGAATCACACATACTGAGGTACATGTTTCTTTATATTGCACACACAAAACGATGGAATTAGGCCTATATTATAGGTAGGGTTGTCATCCATGATATTATGCTGTTGTTTATGCTTACATTCAATGACTCTATACAGCAATGTTTATGATGAAATGTAATTGTACACAATGCCAACTGGTGCGTGAGTTGGAGTACATAATCATAGACTTTAATTTGTACTGAGTTTCCCACACTGGTCATATAGTCTGTAAGGAATGTGAACTGTATTATAGCAGAAAAAGAGAAAAAATCTCACATGAATGTCACATGTGAGATATCAAGCGAGAATAAACTTATTTTCATCAGGGAAAGTCATTGAATGTGTTGTGTGATGCATATTTTGGACTTTGTTTGCGTTGATCATGCCTTTGGCCTGGATGGAGGAACGATCCCATTTACCTAATGTAGTTATTGTAGTGGGGAGATTATCTGAGCTTTTACAAGAACTTGGCACCACGCTTATCGTTTTTTCAGTAGAGAACTTGATTGCATTAGCGCAGCTTATGAAGAACTCGACTCAATGCGAGTCGGTTCAATTTTTCTTACATGTAGTTCAAGTACTGGAATGCTCACTGGAGAGAGTGCTTGTGTGCAGATGTGTGTGACTGTAATATCTCAACTTGTGCAGGAATTTGACTCCTTGTGAGTCGGTTGTATCTCACTTGGTAGAGAGCTTGATTTCATGCAGGAATAAAATGCTTGTGAGAATGTGTGAGAGTGTAATATCTCGGCTTGTGCAAGAATATGACGTCATTTGAGACGGTTGGATTTTTCTTGGTACACGTGTACTTATATGTCAAACGCAAGCAGGAGAAACTACAGTGTACTTGTGTGCATGTATGTAAGTGTAATACGTGTATTCCGGTTAGTTCAAACTTAACTATGTGTGAGTCAGCTGGAATTTTCTTGGGAGAAGGCTTGCACTGAAATAGAAGAAAATGCCTGTGTGCAGGTGTGTGTGTGTGTGTGTGTGTGTGTGCTTAATACCTCAATTTGTGCAAGAACTTAAGTCCTTCCGAGTTGACGGGTTTCTTCTTGGTGGAGAACTTGGAACGCAAACAGGAGAAAATACCTCTCTGCATGTGTGTGAGTGTCGATTATTATTTAGGATTCATGTTGGGAGTTTCTGAATGGCCTGATCAAGGGTAAGGTCTTGTATTATGCCTTGCATGAAATGAGAATGATTCACATGTTCGTGCTTATTCCATTTCATTCGTCTTGTTATTTTCATATCCCATGTAGTCACAGGATGTTTGTCTGAGTGTTAAGCAGCTTCCTGACACATCATTTGAAATAAAGAATGAGGAAAGGATACACACGGACGTATACAAATGATTAAAACAATTTAATCTAGATTTACATATTTGCAAGTAAGGCATTCATGAGAAAGTGTCTTGCGACCAAATCACTGCTCCATTCAAAATCGTTGAAATGTTTAATACATGTACATGCATGTAGCTGTGTGTTCCATCGTGATGTCATACCATTGGACACTCAAGTTTATCATTTTATTCAGATTCGACCATTAGAAATCTGACTCGCCAAATATTACCGTCATTTCTGGATACTCTTTCACACGGAGGAGAACTGTAAGGTTACCTATAGGCTTTTAAACCACCAATACTAATACCAATACCATACTGAGGTTGAAGTTAAGTGTTGGATAATGCGTTTAATATTACGCGTGGAATATAACCATGATGATGAAATAATCTAAGCACTCGAAGAGCATAGACCTCTGCCAAGCAGCTCACTTCCACCCTATATTTTAGTCCTTCATCTATATAGACCATTCCCTCTGTGTAATAAAAGTTGATTAACGGTCATCATCATAAGTACAGTGTACAAAAGAGCATTGACGATGCTAAGTTATCTGGCTATTTACTGTGGAGTTGTATACACATATGCTGAAAATAGCACCATTTCCCAATAATAAAGAATTCTTTTTTAGCTCACCTGAGCCAAAGGCTCAAGTGAGCTATTGCGATCGCCCTTCGTCCGGCGTCCGTCGAGCGTCGTCCGTCGTGCCTCGTCCGTCGTGCGTCGTGCGTCGTGCATAAAGTTTTTACATTTTCATCTTCTTCTTGAAAATCCCAAGACCGATTTTCATCAAACTTGGCAGGTAGCATCCCTAGGGGGTTAGGAACTCAATTGTTAAAATGGGCACCATGCCCCACCCAGGGGGCCCCCCTGGGGGCCCCAACCCCCCCCCCCCAAAAAAAAAAAAAAAAAAAATTAAGGAATCTGTAAAAATCTTCTTCTCTAGAACCAGAAGTGATAGAGCTAAGTTAATACAATGAGTTAGTACATTGATGACTATAGTTTCAAGTTTGTTCATAGCAAAATCAGGGGTGCCCCCCTTGGGACCCAGGGGAGGGGGGTGGGGAGGGGTTCTAATGGGGCCTAAATTGTACATTTTCATCTTCTTCTTGAGAACCCCATGACCCATTTTCACCAAACTTGGCAGGTAGCATCCCTAGGGGGTTAGGAACTCAATTTGTTAAAATGGGCACCATGCCCCACCCAGGGGGCCCCAGGGGGCCCAAACGCCCCAAAATTAAGGAATCTGTAAAAATCTTCTTCTCCAGAACCAAAAGTGATAGAGTTAAGTTAATACTATGAGTTTGTACATTGATGACTGTAGTTTCAAGTTTGTTCATGGCAGAATCAGGGGTGCCCCCCTTGGGACCCAGGGGAGGGGGGGGGGGGGGGTGAGGAGGGGTCCTAATGGGGCCTAAATTGTACATTTTTATCTTCTTCTTGAGAACCCCATGACCCATTTTCACCAAACTTGGCAGGTAGCATCCCTAGGGGGTTAGGAACTCAATTTGTTAAAATGGGCACCATACCCCACCCAGGGGGCCCCCAGGGGGACCCAAACCCCCAAAATGAAGGAATCTTTAAAAATCTTCTCTAGAATCAGAAGTTATAGAGGTAAGATAATACTATGAGTGAGTACATTAATGACTTATTTTCAAGTTTGTTCATAGGAGATCAAGGGGTGCCCCTCTTGGGGGCGGGGGGGGGGGGTGGTTGGTTGGGAAGGTCCAAATAAGGACCTGAATTGTACATTTTCATCTTCTTCCTGAAAACCTCATGATGTATTTTCGTCAAACTTGGCAGGTATGTAGCATCCCTAGGGGGTCAGGATCTCAATTTATAAAAATGGGCCCCAATCCCCCCAAATTAAGGAATCTTAAAAAATTTGGGCCCTTATTGTACAGTTTCATCTTCTACTTGAGAATGCCTGGTCAAATTTTGGTAGAGCTGTGAATAAATTAGATTAGTGACTGCGTGACAGGTGAACTTGCGATACTCAGGTGAGCGCTAGACCCGCGGGTCTCTTGTTTTTTTAAGTCTTTAAAAATCCTGGATCCACAGACGGTGATCCAGGTCACTACTGAAATTTAATCATCTTTTTCTTTCATGTCTGTCAACTTTTCCTGAAAATTGAATCCAAATCCGTTCATAACTTTTGAGTTATTTTGCAAACAGACAGACAAACCAACCAACGCCGACAAAATACATAACCTCCTTGGCGGAGGTGAAATCTCTATCCATCTTGTCACTTCTTCATAATGTCACACTTCAACACATTCACGTTATATGTCTTGTTCGCCGTATGAGTTTATGTACTCGTTGATCTCTGAAATAACTTTTCTTTTTGATAAAGAAAAATACAGTAAAGTCAGGATAAATCATATAGCATGGAAGAGCCAAATCCTAGACAGCGGTGAGATAAACATCAACAAACACTTGTACAAAAAATAAAAACGCACCACCCACTATTTGCTACGCATACAAGAGTCAAAGAACCTGAGTAAAATTGCACATCTAAAGTTCTAAATAGTACTTGGACTGATCCATCACTACCGAGTACTGTAAATGACTTCTCTTTCGGGAACATAAAGAATCTAGTAATATCCAAGGGTACGAAATGCTATTCAACCTCCCTACGTAGCATTCCAAACCTTTTGGATGGAAATTTCTGTATGTTCTCTTCAGCTGCATGTCTTTAAAACATGCTACAGTGAAACCCTGTTATAACGAGGTCCGTGGGATCGGCGATATTGCGATGTCTTTTTGCCATGTCTTTTGTTAGTCACATTAATATGACAGAAACATGCAAGTTATGCTGAGTCGAGAGGAAGGTGCATTCCAATGTCTTTTGTTAAATATTTCAGTACTTAAGCAATGATTGACAAATGAGGTCATCTCAAGAATATTGATATTGATTGGTTTGGAAGGATTTTTTTTTTTTTGTGGGCGTTCCCAAGTAATCTGAAGAAAAATAGAAGAAAAAAAAAATCGTTAAAAATATATGAAGTGTTTCTAAATATTTGTTTTACCGCAAAAGTGATGTTGAGGGTATCATAAATCAACACTAATCAACATGCATTTGGATTTCAGGGCCCCTTTAAGAACATCATTTGCGTTGTTATTACACAATTATGGATCATTATTATTGAGAGAATAAAGGGAAATTATTTGTGAAATGATACCCAAAAAAAAGACGAAAAAAAAAAAGATAGGGGTTGAAATGCGTTCTTTATTTTTCTTCCAAAAATCTCTTCGCATAATAGTTGCACATTATGTTCTCGCGTGGTACGTGTAAGCCTACTCGGCGGGATCACATTCGTGATTCTTTCTAAACCGATCTCTTCCTCTTGTATTGAACCATTCTGAGAGAATGATGTTTTTCGTTTTTGAAATACAAAATGTACAGTGTAAAATGACAAGAACAAAATCAGTATGCGACAGGGTAGAATTTGGAAAGTTGTGATCCATTTTACGCAAATCTGTACCTCATAGACCATTCTGAAAGAAAGAAAAATCTTCATCGTGAAATGCAGTGTTAAATGATAATGAACAAACCCAGATCCATTCAAACTGGTAAATGCGTTTGCTTCTTTTTCTTAACACCGACTCAATTAAGTAAATTAACATGCATTATTCAACTATCTTTACGGAACTGTTACCCGGCTGGATCGCTATGATTTCATTAAATATACACTAATTTTTACTAGCCAGCAAAACAACTGGAAGTCGGAACTAAAAATGGAAAGGATATAGAATGATGAGTTGCACACGCATTCCAATGATTACATGTATTGTCCATTTTTGGCCACGAGTGCCGCTATATGAAAAGTTTTTGAATGCGTTATTTTTTTTTCTCTTTGCGGTGTGGTCTGAACTAATATCACGCACGCGTAGGGTCGTGAAAAAGAAAATCGAATAATCTTATTTAATAACTTATCGGAACATAACATCGGAAGGTATTTCTGTGTCTTATCGCGTGGTTTAGAAGAAAACATGAAAGGAACGGTATTCTGCAAAACGGGAAAGAGACATGGATTGCGAGAATTTTGTTTTCAATGTTTCGTTTGTCGCGAAAAAGAAAATCGAATGATTTTATTCAATAACCTAGGAACATCGGAAGGTATTTCTGTGTCTTATCGCGTGGTTTAGAAGAAAACATGGAAGAGACGGTACTCTGCAAAACGGGAAAGAGACATGGAAAGCGTGAATTCGGTATTCAACGTTTCGTTTGTCGCATGTTTGAAAGCGGTATATATGCAGAAATGGAACCTGGTTAAATCCGATCAAATTGCTAATTCGGTTTTCAATGTTTCGTTTGTCGCGAAAAAAAAATGGAATGCTTTTATTCAATAACTTCGTAGGAACTCGGAAGGTATTTCTGTGTATTATCGCGTGGTTTAGAAGAAAACATGGAAGGGACGGTATACTCTGCTAAAAGGGAAAAAGACATGGAAAGCGTGAATTCGGTTTTCAATGTTTCGTTTGTCGCGAGTTTGAAAGTGGCAAGTGAAGAAATGGAACCTCGTTATATCCTATCAAATTGCTTATGATTTTCTTTATCATGATGCACCGAAATTGTCCTCGTTATAACCGGAATCTCGTTATAACCGAACTCGTTGTAACCGATTCGTTCTGCCATAGGTTTACACGCAAAGGAAAACGGGACCGACGCGATCACCTCGTTATAAGCGGTTCCTCGTTATAACCGAACTCGTTATAACGAGGTTTCACTGTACATAATTATTATGCACCGGATTATCAGTGCCAGTGTCAGTGTCAGTTTCAGTGTCAGTGCCAGTGTAATTTCGCTGGGCATTGGAAGTGGGCCAGTTTGCCCGCACACTCTCTACATTCCGTACGAGCGACACGGCCATAAAGGTGGCCATCAACTGCAGGAGTATCAGCGCCCCGCCAAGGCAGGCAAACCAGGGGGCGTTGCTTAGGAACCAGTCTGGCAGTGCTTGGGCGCAGCCGGTGGTGTAAATGTTGAGGTACCAGTTTTCGGCCGGTTGGGCCAGGACGCCGTAGCCGCACTGGCTGTTTTCAACGCCGATGGGATCGGCCGGGTCGGGCGTGCAGCAGGAGAAGGGTACGCCGCACCGCGAATGCGCCCTGGATGAGCAGTTGAAATATCTGAAGGGACAGAAATGAAACGACGTGTTGGGATAACAGGGGAGAAAAAAGACGAGATATGTTCTTTCGATGATGATAAAAGCATCTCGTCCAAGGACTTAAGCTCTGGGCGGAAATCGAACTCGGGTCCTCCGATTGGGAGTCGGGAATCTTATCCAATATGCCACACCAACCCCATAATATATATATATATATATATATATATATATATATATATATATATATATATATATATATATATATCTTCGTGACAAAGCAATATGTGTAGGCCCTAAGTGATTTTTCTCATCTCATCTTGACAGAGTTGAAAGAAAAGAAATATTATAAGTTAAATATTTTTTTTTCCACAAATCTAATGTTTGTGTTCTTTATATAAAGAAAGGTCACAGGTTCTAATGGCTGATTGATCAATTGTTCGTATCTTTTGAAAATGTCGACGATATCGTTTGGATACTCACATATTAAACTGCCAGTCCATTGGCGAGTCTATACCACAGCATTGGAGCCCCTCCTGCATGTTGTCCATCAGGAACTGACTGTCGGGGTCATCTGTCAATTTGACATGATGAAACACAGTGTGTAAGTCAGGTCAGAATGACGGAAGTCAGATGTCTGATCTTACACAGCATACTCGTCAGTGGAAATCATTATGCGTCAGTCCCATGTGAAGATATACAAATATAGCAAGAAAATCCTGTACAAAGTTACTTTACAGGATATTTGTATCTTTTTATTACGATTGAAAAACTAATCAGGATTGTCCATGCCATCTCAAAAGATGACATAAAGTGTAGGCGTTGCCTTGCTTCCACGATTATCGTTCTCTCGGGACTAATTCCTTCAACAATACTTCTCCTTAAAGAGGATGGCTCACTGGTCAGAGGGAATAAGTGGGAATGCTGGGGATGATTGTTCCAATCCTTGTGGGATTCATTAAAGAGTACATTATTATATCTATTGTTGTGTGAAAATTATTTGCTTCAGAATGGCCTCATATTCAAGTAATGTGCAGTTTAATGTTTCCAGGTTAGCATGCCTGTACAGAGACGGGGCATTAAGCTGCATATTACTTGAGTATGAGACCGTTCTGAAGCAAATAATTTTCACACAACAATAGATATATAATGTACTCTTAAATGAATCCCACAAGGATTGGAACAATCATCCCCCAGCATTCCCACTGATTCCTGCTATTTCCCTCTGATCACTCAGTTACTAGCCATACCCTTTAAAGCTTACTCTGTACTCTCCTCTCTGTTATATATACAGTATACAGTATATATATATATATATATATATATATATATATATATATATATACATTATATATATATATATATATATATATATATATATATATATATATATATATATATATATATATTGTTCTCTCAGCATTACCCTACGATGCGTACTTTATTCATTCTCAACACCATAAAGAAAAACGAAACAGAACCAAAACTACAATCCATTGCTTTATGTTCGCAAAGGATATTGCGTCACTTTCGGAGATTTACCGGCCTAACCAGTTAATTTGTATGGGGGATCATTTACTGCATTTACGCACGAGACACCACTCGTTGTGTAACTCACCGAAGTAGTTGACTAGAGTTTTTTGGACCCATGTATCCGTGAGCTTCGAGAAGTTGTCCTGGAAGATGTAAGCTAGGATGCCAACTGCGATTTCCGCCAGGAAGATGGTGAGAAGGAGCGCGACGTAGAACTTGAGTAGACAGGTGTTCTCCCGCAGTGAACCGATGCAGCCCAGGAAGGCCAGGAGGAAGATAATACCACCGACGATGATGAAGGCGTACATCGGGTCCACGTGGATACCAACCTAGAATTCGAAATTTAACACCGTCACCAACAAAACTAACGCCTTCAATACGAAACTAAATGGTGAATAGTTTGTTTGTTTTTTCGGCAGTAGTGTATTGCTATATGTGGCTGTTGATACCACAAGGGTTCGACGGGGGATTAATAATAATAATAATAATAATAAGGTCTTATTTACCCAGGGTAGCCTCTTCAGTGTTGCCACTGCTCTACCAGAGGGCCCTGCTATTATTATTATTACCCTAGCGTTGCCAGGTACCCATTTATACACCTGGGTCGAGAGGGACACAGTGGGTAAAAACATCTTGTCCAAGGACGTAAGCACTGGGCGGGATTCGAACTCGGGTCCTCCGATCGGGAGTCGGGAGTCTTATCCACTATGCCACAGCGCCCCCATATTCGAAAGAGTATTGCGGTACTGATGTAGTGTTCTTCAAGACCTCAAGAGTAAGAAATTGTCACTCCGTAGCACGTAAATTTGAAATCGATTACTACATTACTTAATTTTTACTTGTACAGTTTAAACACTAAACGGGTATAGTATACGATCACTTCAAAACACACGGGAGCAATCAATATTGGACGGAATGCTCCCATGCTGATAGCTTGTCAAGGCGTGGCACGACATATGCTCCTGCGACAATTGCTCCGGTCTTATTTTCTCCAAGAACTGAGGTTAGGATAAGGGTTGTAATAGGGTTTTAGGTTTACTTTGATATGAGGATAAGGATTAGGGTTGTAATAGGGTTCTAGGTGTAGTTTGATGTGAGGATTATGATTAGAGTTAGGGTTATGTTTATGGGTATAATTTATGTTTGGCTTAGCGCGCAGAATCACGGGTGCAATTGTCGCAGGAACAAACAACAAACGTCATGGAACCTATCAAGGAGTCCCTTCCAGTCAAAAGACAATTCTAATGGGTGCACGTCACGAGACCGACACCCACGAGTCATACAGCCCAAGAGTCATACAGCTCACAAGTCGTGCAACCCATGAGTTATACAGCTCACGAGTTATACAGCCCATTAGTTCGACACTAAGCTAACAAGGCCCATGAGACCGACACATTACGCGCCGTGTTATATCTGTCGAACCCGTGGGCTGTTTTTACCTAGAGTCGAACTCCTGGGCTTTATTTGCCTAGTGTCGAACTCATGGGCTGTATGACTCGTGAGCTGTGTGAAAGTATGTTACTCATGAACCTGTTTTCAATGTCGAATTCGTGGGCTGTATGACTCGTGGATGTCGGTCTAGTGGGATGACCCCTTCTAATGTTGTGACCTTTCCAAAACAAGGTTATATTCAGTGGCATCGTAGGCTCTTTATCTTGAGATCCCGACTTAAAATCTTAAAAAGTTCTATCACACATGGAAAAGGTTAAGATCCCAAACCCACAACATCTCTCTCAGCTCTGGACCCACATGTGGCAATGTGTGTAGGAAAGACCTACTCTGGGAAACAGGAAGAGACTACCTTACTTTAGTGAAGTTATCTGACTTGTCATCGTCACTTTAACCAATATCACAAATTCTATGTTGATTAATTTTCAATGTAATTACTTCGAGTAAGGACATTATGACATCTCTTTTTCCCCTGTTCTTTGCATGAATTATGTTATAAATGTTTGTAATACTGTATGAATAATGCTTGTATTTTTCATCTGTATGTGTGGACCCTTCTGAAAACCAGTCTTTGGCTGACAAGGGAGTTCCACCACACGAGTGGGAAACAAAATTGAATTGAATTGACTTGACTTGACTTGACTTGACTTGACTTGACTTGACTTGAATGACTCCGTGAAGATAGGATGATATGACACTTATCATCATATCATACATTCGAACCTATTGAATCTAATCAAAGAAGGAAATAAAGAACGTTCTATACAATATGCACACTTGAAGAAGAAGAAGACAAAAAACCTGAACAACGTCAATAGTTGCCATCCCTTTGCTTGCCAGGTTCAGCGTTGTTTTATCACTTTTTTTTTTTGTGATAGGTTTTCATGTCGATGTTAGACCGTATGCGAGCAGTATGTAGACAGTCCACGTAAATGATTATGAATGATATGAATTAGTTCTTCTTATTCAAGTAGTTAGACCTATACATATCCAGCATAATTGTGCTCAAAATATTATCAAACTACAACCAAAGCAACTCAAGCTTTGAAAGCTTATCGCCTAAAATGAATTCACCCCAGTCCTTTCCTTCTCATTGTAAGAAAGCTGCAATAGTGGTGCAACTCATTATCATGGTGACAGGCAATCGTCCCTCCTGTCAGCTCAGGTGATATCATGACTCATGACCAGGAATGACCCGGCTACCCAACTTACAACATCCTCAGTCCAGTGCATCTCATACACTTGTAGCTGCTGGAAGTTGATTGAGCCTATTAAGTCAGTATAGCCTTGTATCCAATCGCGTACTCGGCATCGAACAAGATATATCCAATGTCCAAACATGAATTTAGTAGCCACAGCTATCAGTCTGTCAACCAGCAGTCGACCCTCACAAGTAGTTCCCTTTGTAGTAAGTGCCTCGACACCCCACGTCAACCTTTATTACTCGGGTGAACCAGGGAGGTGTCTCACCTATCCCTGGTTGAACATAGTAGTGACATTTTACTCGGACTGAAGGCTGAAGTCATTGACGGCTCCCAGTCTTCATGAATAGATATTTCACAATAAGGGGTGTCCCCCCCCCCCCCACTGACCCCACGCAGACTCTGTCATTTACATTAGACTTTTAATGTCTTCGTCAACAACACAGATCACGTCCAGTACGTACAATGCAGGTGAATGGTAATGATAATAATATCCTTGTGTTATTTACAGAGGGCCCGTGATCAGCACGCCTGACATCGAGGGGAGTCTAATCTGCAAATTTCTCGTCAAGATGTGCTCTATCTGTACTATCATACTCTGTACTCCTTTTCAAAGAAAGTTAATTTAAATTCTACAGTAATTATTCTGGGCCTACAATATCAAGGATTATATAGTACAAAAGGACACTGCGATGGAATGCAACGGGCGTAAAGCAAGACTGAGACTCATTCATTGACATTTTGTTGCCATACTCTCTAAAAAAATCGAGTGAAAATATTCACTCTTGAAGGAGTGAATACAAAAAAGAGTGAATTTAGAGTGAAATTGGAGTGAATTTTGAGTGAAAATATTCATTTTCACTCATTTTGGAGTGACCTCAGGGATCACACGAAGATTTTGGAGCGATCCCTGAGGTCACTCTAAAAGGAGTGAAAATGAACATTTTCACTAGAAATTCACTCCAATTTCACTCTAAATTCACTCTTTTTTTTTGTATTTACTCTCCTTCAAGAGTGAATATTTTCACTCGATTTTTTTTTAGAGAGAACAAAATGGCGTTGAAGTCCAGGGCCTACACCCTTTGCCATAGTTCCCAACTGAGTACATTATAATGTCTATGATAATAGGCATGGAACAGGCACATTATAGATATCAACTCTCTGTCGAGTAAAGAACTCGGCGATACGCTGCGTCTTCATGTATAACACATATTCGTTTAGCCCTGGTCTCTGCTCTCAAAAGGGGTAGTCTATCCATACACACATGTTGACCGCTTCTTGAACAAAATAATCTGGTGTTTGCTCTTTTTTTCACTAAATTCACTGGTCTGTCTGCGCCTCTCCCATTTGCCACCACACCGACAGCTTATTTCGAGGGGCATTGTAATGACACTCTCAAAGACGCCGTACAGATATCAACTACAGACTACAAGTACTCAATAGTTCTACAAACAATAATAAGACTGTGGCTATAGTCGACCGGATCCGCATCACCAACCAAACGACATAACCACATTGAAATGGGCCGCACTACTCATATACTCTGCACTATAAAGCGATGGAGCGTCTAGCATAGTTCGAACTGCTGATGTAAAGGAACCATGACTATTTTCGCGTATATCTACCACTTGACCACACAAACTCTACCCGCAAATAGATGTTTACGATCTCGGACAAAATTAGCCGCTCATTGGAACATGGGTATCCCATAATGATGTCAACTGCATTTGGGATTACGGTAAAACAGCTAGAACTATATACCAACACGCAGCTTCGTTTATCTCTGATATTGATTGATGAAGGTGCAAGATTGAGGTCATGGAATTTCTTTTAAAAGACTCAGAATATCCGACATAATAGTCTCAAAGGGAGATAAAAGTGTGCTAAATGGCACAGTTCCTTTCAGTTCTAGTATCTTGTATTACCGTAGAAAAGTTTAAAGATTTGGCGCGCTATACCTATACATATGTGTTACAAAGCCGATCGTGCTGTTGGCCTTATATACCTGTTGAACGATGACCCCCACGTTGGCCACGCTCTTGGAGACGAGTCCCCATACTCCAAAGCCTAGGATGGCGGCCCCGCACAGCCAGAAGACGACGTTGGAGAAGAAAATGGTGTACTTCAAGCAGGCGCTGACCGTGGTTTGCCGATCTGTAGACATTTTCGCGCTTCGCAGTTCAGTTGGTGCAATCTGAGAGAACACTTCATTTACGGCAACTGATATACTCTCCTTCGGAACCACGATGTTTTGCTTCCGTGCTTCACTCTTTTGGAATAGTTAAAAGGGACAACGAGGGAGGGGACCTTCTAAATCACAAAAAACGGATTATCAGAGAAGCCAGACATTGAACGAGAACAATTCCGAAAAAAGGGTACAACTGAACATTGTGATATAAGACCGCCCGGGAAGCAAACTTCGAACAATAAAAAAAAAAAGAAGTATCTCGGCGGAAAATGTATGAACAATACTTTGGATGAATTTTATGAAGCAATGTGTTTCGTAATACGTACTAGGCATCACATTTGGTACTAAGAATAGTTGTGAAAGAAATTTGCACACAACACCTTTGATTTCAAAGACCCAAACGTTGAAAAGAAAAATTTGGGAACTCCCGCTGAACTCCCCGAACAATGCATGTCTAATTCACTGGTACTTCATGGTACTTCAATGTACTATGCTGCACTGAATTTAACAACTTTGATTTATGAACTATGATTTGACAACTATAATCCCAGACTTGTTCAAGATTTTCATTCTCTGTCTTAAAAGGCAATTGAAAAGGCACATATTTTGCGGAATGATTTATGGAATAATTTGAATACAATGTATATAGTTTTCAGGATCAGTAAGCCCCGCAAGACAATTTTAGAAGATTATATAAACAACACCTTTTTGATGCAAGTAAGTTACAACTTAATGAACAGCTAAATGTGGAATTTTCTTCTTTCTTCTTTTCTCATATAATGTACACGTATTCGGGTTTTTTTTTTTTTTTTACTTGATTTCAAGTTGTGAATTTGATCGCATTTTGTATTCATATTTGTTTCAATCCAATTACGAATGATTATAAATGATTACACATATTTACATTGTGATATTTGTTTAAATAGGGATAATTTTCAATAAGCCTACTTTGTGCTTCTCATGATTCCGCCACTGTAGATACCATGCATTCTTGTTTGTTTGTTTGTATGTTTTTTATGCATATTTTGTAAACCAATTATGAAAGTGGAAATAAAAATAGAATGAAATTTTAATCTGCGTTGGTGACCTCAACAATTTTTTTATGGATCTCTCCCTCTCTCTCTCTCTCTCTCTCCCTTTCTCTCTCTCTCTCTCTCTCTCCTTCTCTCTCTCTCTCTCTCCCTGTCTTTCACAAGAGGACCGTTGTGCCATTTTTATTCGCTTTTTGTAACATCAGATTCGAATTTTCATTTTCGTAAAACCGTGTCCGTTTTTGACAGAACATAGTACACTTTGCACATCAGAATCTAGTCTATCATGATTCGATATGTACTTCCTCATCCTACAATCGATACATTTTATTTCTCGCTAGTTACTTGTAAGTGCAAATCTGTTGCATTTTTAAAGCTGATTGCGTGTGTTTCTCATATTATTTTTAAGTCGCTTCTCCCCTCCCCACGTTAACAAACTAAATTTGGAATGACAGGCCCGTAGCCAGGGGGGGTGCGTCGGGTGCGTACGCACCCCCCCAAATTCTGAAAGGTCCACTTTTTCATAATAACGGTTTTTAGCAATTCTCAAGATAACAATCCAAATGAATATAAAGACATATTATATGCTACGTAAATGTGGAAGAGTACGTTTAACAATGTTAAAAATAATTGTACGAAACCCTTTTGTTGTATGAACCATCGGATCGTCCCCATGCACACAAACACAAATGTTATGTATCAATTTGTGCGAGCTATTACATATTGAAAACTTTCGGTCATCTGCGAAGCCGCGCTTCCGCGCGAACGCTATATACAACACGTAAAACGGGTCAAAAATCGACGCATTTTTCCACAAAATCTGCCATAACTTTTAAACTGTTTAAGAAGCAAACTTGGGGCGCCCGGATTCTGAAAGTGGACACTTTAGGGATTATTTATGTATATATATCTTTATTGTAACATTTGTAGCAGTGATGCAAATTAGATCAGAAAAGTACCTTATGAGTAGAATTGTCTATGGCGAACAGTCCAAATTTGACGAATTTGAGCATATTTTGCCGTCTTGCAATTCTTCCAGACGGGATATCTCGAGAACGGAAGATCGCACAAACTTGGGGCGCACGGTTTCAGAAAGTAGAGGTTCTGCCCATTTTTGTGACATAAGAATCTTGTCCATTGGTTGAGCAGTCCTGACGAAAATTTGCAGTAAAGCTAGACTACCCATTCACAATTGCTGTCATAGGGAACATGTACAATCCATACAGAACTATCACGTGACGAGACTACCAACGAAAATTTGAGCCGTTGACCTTCACTGTCTGCCGTTGTCAGCAGTGTGACAGTTCTATTGGTTCTCATTTTAAAGTGAGCCAAAACCTAAGAACATTCTCACTTATAATTTCCAAAGAGTATTATGTAGGCACGCAAACTCATTTTAGTTGTATTTCATTTAAATGTATGGGTAAGAGGGTATGAGAGAGCATGGAAAGTGCTGAGCTATGAAGTAAAATGGTAAAGTAAAAAGTTTGTCAGATAGTATAACAAAAGCCTGAATATTGCAAGAGCTCCGGAGTAAAAACAGTCAGTGAAAAACCCTATGTATGATAGCATTGTGAGAGCGTTAGACTGCATTGTGACGCATCGTTATTTAATTTACATTCTTTATTGATATATTTTCATAAATATCTCAGGTAATGAGTCGGATTGGATTACAATTCTCACTTACAGCTTTGTAGAAGTCTGAGTCAACAGTATCACACAGTACTTCAAGACGTATTATAGTACAAACGATTTCTTGAGCCTGCACCGTTTCAGGCTCTGTTCTGGATACGGCGGTAGAAACTCATTCTTTTTTTTTTTTTTTTGTTTATTTTATCATTATTTACTAATCTCTTTTCTAACTTACAGGTAGCGGATTTCTTTGCAGGCCAAATTCGGAAATGTAGTGTTGATTATTACTTATACATTTTCTCATGTTGTGACAGTTCTATTGGTTCTCATTTTAAAGTGAGCCAAAACCTAAGAACATTTTCACTTATAATTTCCAAAGAGTATTATGCAGGCACGCAAACTCATTTTAGTTGTATTTCATTTAAATGTAATGGGTAAGAGGCAGTGGCGTATCTAGGGGGGGGGGGCAAGGGGGGCACGTGCCCCGGCGCCACTCCTTGGGGGCGCAAAAAAAAACGAAAAAAAAAAAACGAAGAAGAAGAAGAAAAAAAAAGGGGAAAAAACGAAAAAGAAGAAGAAAAAAAGAAAAGGAGAAGAAGAAGGAAAAAAAGAAGAAGGAAAAAATCGCTCGGAAGGGGGGAGGGAGAATGGTGGGGGGGGGCAGAAAACCAAATCACACAAGATAAAAACAAAACATGATGATAACGCGGACAAAATGACAATGTTTATTGTGTTCACACAAAAATTCCATGTTCTGTGATCTGAAATACAAAAATTTTTGGCTCGCTCGCTGCGCTCCCTCGCCAAAATGTATATAAAAAAGATAAGAACAAAACGTGATGATGACAAAATGACAGTGTCATTGTGTTCACACATGTCATTTTATATTTAGCAGGCAAAATGTTTTCACGGAGCAGCGGCTGCAATTTCTTTCGTTCTGAAGCGATGGCCAATTGGGGGAGGGGGGGGGGGCGCAAAAAACCCGAATCAAACAAGATAACAACAAATCGTAATGATGACGCGGAAATATACAAATTTCGGCTCACTCGCTCGTACTAATTTAGAGTATTTTTTCAAGTCCTCAGTTTGTTGGTATAAATCGTTATCTATAAGGCCGTCACTATATCTTGATTAGAATTGTAAGATTTAATAAGCAAAAAATGACAAGAGTTTCATGATTGTAAGCTGAAATACAAAAATTTTCGGCTCGCTCGCTGCGCTCGCTCGCCAAAATTTGTATAAAAAAAGAGAAGAAGATAAGAACAAAACGTGACGATGACGCGGACAAAATGATTAAGTCTATTGTGTTCACTCATGTCATTTTATATTTAGCAGGAAAAATGTTACACGGAGCAGCGACTGCAATTTCATTCGTTCTGAAGCGATCGCCGATTGGATCAAAAGAGGACGCCAACGATTTCGAACATACAGGGAGGGGGGCGCAAAAAAAAATCAAAAAAGATAAGAAAAAAACGTAATGATGACGCAGAAATATACAAATTTCGGCTCACTCGCTCGTACTGATTAAGAGTATTTTTTCAAGTCCTCAGTTTGTTGGTATAAATCGTTATCTATAAGGTCGTCAATATAATTGTGAGATTTGATAAGCAAAAAATGACAAGAATTCCATGTTTTGTAAGCTGAATTACAAAAATTTTCGGCTCGGTCGCTGCGCTCGCTTGCCAAAATTTATATAAAAAAAAAGATAAGAACAATACATCATGATGACGAGGACATATACAAATTTCAGCTCAGTCGCACGCACTAATTTAGAGTATTTTTTAAAGTCCTCATACGTACTGCAGTTTTTGGGTATAAATCGTTATCTATAAGGCCGTCACTATATCTTGATTAGATTTTGTAAGATTTGGTAAGCAAAAAATGACAAGAATTCCATGTTTTGTAAGCTGAAATACAAAAATTTTCGGCTCGCTCGCTGCGCTCGCTCGCCAAAATCTATCAAAATTCATTACATTTAAATCACCCTCAAAAGATTCTTTTTAAGTGCTTGAAAAAGCATCATGTGGACTTTGTTTAAAGTCCCGACTGGGATGGTGTTGGGGTTGAACACTTTTTCAGAAATTAGGGGCGCAATTTTCGTGCTTGCCCCGGGCGCCGTTTTCCCTAGATACGCCACTGGTAAGAGGGTATGAGAGAGAATAGAAAGTGCTGAGCTATGAAGTAAAATGGTAAAGTAAAAAGTTTGTCAGATAGTATCTAGCTATTACAAAAGAAACTCATTCTTTTTTGTTTGTTTATTTTATCATTATTTACTTATCTCTCTTCTAACTTAAAGGTAGTGGATCTCTTTGCAGCCCAAATTCGAAAAAGCCTAGAGACAGCTAGTAACCAAATATGCTACTATAATTTAATAAATAAGAAATAACCATTCCAGTATGTATCTTAGTGTGCACAGTAAGACAGATCAAATCAAATAGGAAAACATCTGAGCACTAAGCCTGAGGTCTGAATTTGCATTCAACTTCTTCCAATGGCGAACGGATGTTTAATTTTTGAATTTCACTGACCTCCAAATTTCACAAAGAAAACCTTCTTAGCATGATGGTTAATATGACATTTGACTGATATTGGAGATGTTTGCGAATCGGATCTACTACCTTTGATATTATTAAATCTAAAATGATTATTTGAAAGTTCGGAAATGCTGGAAATATCCTACCACAAGGAGGCAAAATATAAATGGTTCACATTTACAATTAATTTTGTTTTAAAAATTTTCTTATTCATTTTCGTTTTTGACAAACTCGCATACCAACGGCTGATATACTGTATAGTAAAGTGAATGTTTCATCTTCCAATCAGCATCCAATGGGATGGAAAACTCCAACTGAAAGGTGGACACCGTGACCATACTCGCTAAAGAAAACGCGTAATAGGGGTCGTTTTTTCTCACGGATTAGATGGAAAGTGTGATGTACGAGCGTATATAATCAAAGGGTATCAAAAAGGCCGAAATTTGGGAAAATGGTACATTGTTCAATCATGATGAAGTACTTCTTTAGGGTGCAGAAAACATTTAAGGAATACTTGTTTTTAAGGCCCGAAAAAATCATATGATCATTACTCGTTTAGGGGCCATTTTGAAAGTCCATGTATGAGCATGGTGTCCACCTTTTGATTGTCGCTACCCCTCCCGGGACAGTATCAAAGGACCGTTTTGTTAATTAACGCAATCTCCCCTTCCTTTAAAAATCCTGGCTTCAGGCCTGCTAACGCGGGTATACAATAGAAAAAATAAAAGTTAAAACAACACCAGGAAAATCACTTTTCTCAATTTTGCGGCGCGCTACGCGCGCAGAGTCTCGAACACAATGAAACTTTGCAACTTCCTGGCAAAATGAGTTTTTACTATTTCCTAGATGAAATACCGTAACGCGATTGCATGCAACAGACAAAAATACAAATTTCCTCGAGACTTTAAAACGTCATTAAAACAGTCAAAATTCACAATTTGCGGCGCGCTTCGCGCGCAAATTCTTATACAACTTTTGTAGTTCGGTCGTCCAAAGAAAAAAAAATTGTGTGTGTGTGTGTGTGTGTGTGTGTGTGTGTGTCATCATTGGTATTGGTACCGAAGGTCCGTTTTTTTAGTGACCGCACCCCCCCTTGAAAAATCCTGTCTACGGGCCTGAATGACATGAATTGACTATCGGGGTCATCTATGAAATAATATAAAAACGTGAAATGTATTTTCACCAGGCGATCTTTATCCAAAAGGGTCGGTCCTACGCTGAGCGGACATTAATTCATGACCACAACGTTTAAAATGAATACAAAACCGATTCATCCGGAGAAAACCTTCCTGGGCGTAAGGATTAACACAAATTTCTGATTTGACTATATAGTAATTGTCCTTTGATTTTGTGGAAGTTATCACGTATAACAGTATACTAAGTCTAGTAGATATCTTTGAAATACAGCAGAACTTTGAAACTTTTTGAGTAAAGTGTCGGCATGACATGGTGAAATGAAAGGGGGATGATTGTTCCAAGCCTTGTGGGATGATAGTAAGAAGATCTGAGTATCCTTAAACAGTTAGATGATGCTTCTGTCACCAGTTTCCTCGTTATCTTTAGTAAACCAGTCCCCACACCATATGACAGACATTTAAAAAGAGTGAAGCAGCTCTTTATGATGCAAAAATATATATTCTTGCCTATGTATCAAGTATAGATTAATTTCTCAATTCTCTCACAGGGTCTGATTTCATCAAGACTTCCACGGGCAAGGAAGGGGTCAATGCCATCCTCCCAGTCGGCCTTGTGATGGTCCGCGCTATCAGAGAGTACTACCAAAAGACATGTTACAAGGTTAGGCTTATGACAATCCTTATTCTTCCTAAAACTGGATCAGAGAATGTTATCATAAACTACTTGCAAGGCGAGGCTTACCATGTTCCCCATTCTTGTCCTAATGTGTGCTTACCGCATCATCGGCAGTTGTTCAAATATACAGTATAAAAGGAGAATATGAGCCAAAGGCTGGTTTCAAAGGCCAGGCTTACCACGTTTCCCATTCTTGCTGCAATGAATCATCAGAGAATACAGTTGCAGAACCAGGTCCAAGGGTAGACGTACTACATTGCCCATTTGTATGTAAATCTATGGTCAGAGAGTACAATGTATTTCCAGTAGACGCTTCAAAGATTAGGCTAGCCATCTTACTCATTTGTACTCAAGATGCATGTTTGCGTAAAGGATAAGTTACATGTACACTGTTGAGACTCATTACCCATACATACTCGGATCAGAGAGTGCCATTTCTTTCACAACTGCCCTGAAAATGTATCTCTTCAATGATCCAGCATTTTTTTTTCGATGATAAGATACTACATGTCTAGTTGAAGTGCTGAAGTAGTGGGCTGTTTGAACTTTGCTTTTTAGCAAAATATGGGAGTTGGTATTTCTAGGTTTGTTTGAGGACTGTATATCAGAATTAACCATACTCTAGTTGTAGATGTTGTGTCACTCGTGTTGATACTGTTAAAAAAATATGGGAACAAAACGTATAATATCAATGAGTATCACATTGTAAATGTATAATGTATTACTTTTGTAAACTTTGCCAATAGTGTATTCATTGAAACTGCACTTTTTAAGTGGGATTCTCACTGTGTATTTGCGTATGCTGTTGCATTCTGCGTAAACTTTTCTAGCAAATATTAAACCACTGTTCCTTCATGCTGACTCCAAGTTGGTTTCAAGCCAGCTGGAGGCATACGCACTGCCAAGGACTCCTGCACCTGGCTGGCCCTCATGAAGGAGGAACTGGGCATCGAGTGGCTGACTCCGACACTGTTCCGCATCGGGGCCAGCTCCCTCCTGGGTGACATCGAACGCCAGATCTACCACAACATGACCGACCGCTATGCCGCTGCCAATGAGTTGGCGATGGCTTGATGCGGGAGGCTTGATGCGCGATGTGTGCTGGCTGGATCGGGGTCAGTGGGACTGTTATGTGAGCCTATCATGTCTTCCAGTCGTGTGTGAACCAGGCTGTCTGCTGACCCCCCCCCCCCCCCCTACATTGTTGTCACCATAACTTATGGGGGGGGGGGGGAACCTGTTCTTTGTTATCAACACCACCTGTTGAAGCTGCAAAGAGCTAATTATATAATCATTCCTCTTAAACAGCGTTGCCAAATGGTGATTTCACTAAAAGAATACAAATTTGGTGATTTCTTGTTCTAGACCTTCAGTGAGCAAATTTTATCCTTGCCACAAAACAGAACTTGCAGAGTTTTGGTGGCTATTTGATGGTTCTTTAAAAGTCAAGAGCTGTATTGTTTTTTAACTGCACATAAAGTGTATACTGCAATTAAAGTGAAGAAATCTTGTTTAATTTTAAATTTCAATTATAATAATGATAATAATAATATGAAATAATTATGAAATAAGTGATTAGATTGTCATGCACACAATCAAAATTCTACCAAGAAATGACATTACACATTTAATCATGTACTGGGCGAGGTATCCAGCATTTTCTGAATGTGGTGTTTCAAAGTTAGATACGAAGATTATTCACATATCACATAAGGTGGGATATGCCAACAAATTTCTGTGACGCCCTGTTGAGATCATCAGTGGTATTTTGGGAGGCCACCACTGAGTTGAAAGACTTTGTTTCTTTTTATAGACCGATTCGGGTTCGTTGAGGGCAGCAAACAATTTGTGGCACTGGGCGCAGCCATAAGCTCATTTTGAGGTGTCTTAGCCGACCCCCCCCCCCCCCTCCTCTCCCCCACCCCACGGGCAACATGTTTATCGCGCACTTGTAACAAAGGTTCGCGCATTAAGCAAGCATTCGCGCACTCAGTACGAGACGCCCATTGGCTAAAACAACCATGCCTCAGTTTTTCATTCCGCGCCCGTGAGAGGGGTGGGGAGAGAGGAGGGGGGGGGGGGGGGTCGGCTGAGACACCGCAGTAATGGCGCTGCCCATGCCAAAAATACACATAGCGCATCACAGAATCGGTCTATAGTGTTCTGACTGCCTGTCTTACCTATGAGGTATCAACATTTTATGGTCCGAAAAGTTGGCTTAAGAAAAGAAGTGAAATTTGAAGGGGAGTTCAGGATAAAGAATGTGGTGTTATCACACATTATGAATGCAAGCACAATGTGAAGTGATACATGTTATTACAAATGGATATGCACAATGAGGGTACTGTAAAATTTTTATTATAGGGTTTACTTTCTTTGTCACAAATTACCGTAGGGCCACAAATTTCACATCTTATTAAATATCATGAACAGATAGGTATTACATGTATGGCACTTACGATAAGCCTTTATGTCATATTGCAAAAACAGCATCTCATGAAAATGTCTATGACCTCCTCATTCGTGAAAATAGCTGTACGTAAAAATAACAGCTTTTACAGTGCCAAATCGATAAAGGAAACAAAAGGGACAATAAGGTGAGATGAGAGGAAGTTGCCTGCCTCCACCTTGTTTTTTTTTTTTACCTGATAATGAGATTCCCTCTTCAGATATCCATTTGCCAAGCAGAATCAATAATGTACCTCCAATTCCAGCTTTTCAGTTCCCTCATTTCAGCAGATTTTGCACAAGAGAAACCCCAAAACATTTGATGAGGTTTGTACTGTCTGTTTTGATAATGCAGTTTTGGGCATTCTCTCAGTATCACAAACTGGTTTTGAGAAGGGAATTAATACATTGAAAATGAAAAAGAAATAGTGAAGAAGAATGAGAAAATGCAGTTAAGAGATTGAGGATGATGAGGATGAGCCCCATAGTACTCCCTGATAAGTACTTCAACATCACAGTATCTAGAAATGGAAGGTTTTTTCTTTCAGTTGTGATTGAATCATTGGTTGTAATGACTTGGTAAAATGCTTCTTGTGCATTAATTGTTAATCAGGGCTGCACACTAATCCATTTCTTCTATTGGTTCGACCTGTCCCTGTCAGACAAGTAGGCACCCTGTGTTTCCATTTTTTTACTGGTCCATTCCTGAAAAAGTTACTGATTTTTACTGGCCTGGACCGTCGAACCAGTAGTGCCGGTATGCAGCATTGTGTTAATCATTATTGCTGTGAAAAATTCCAGAATTATGTTGGAATTAAGTTTCAATTGTTGATCAGCATTGAAGACCGTGATTATCAGTTCTCATTTGCAACAGAGAAGCCACGTTATCAAAAGTAGAATATATAAAGAAGTACTGACATGCAGCAAGTAAGCTCTGAGACCAAACATACAAAGAATTGTGCGAACTCTAAAACCTGCGAAAATATCTTCATGATTTTCTCTGAACATTTTGAATTGAAATGACAATAGCAATGCATGAATTAAAAAATCCGCAAAATGTTTTTGAACCTCCCAACATTAAATATTAATCACGTGAAAATATCAACGTTTATAGTACACTTGAGTCTTATAACCCTTTACAGACAGGTGTCGGATGTGCTTTGACCAAAAGATCGGTCTGTATCTGGTCATCGGGGATATGTTCTGCAGAGACTGCGTCTGCATGGCTTCAAGGATCTCCTCCTACGGAAGAGAGCCGATAAAGCAAAAAAAAAAAAAAAAAGAAAAAAAAAGACTCCTCTGGACAGACAGATTTTCTGTCTGGGATGTGCTGTACTTAAACTTTTTTTTTTTTTTTTTGGAATTGCTATGTAGCAGAAGTTATGGGTTAATTGGCAGAAACTCGCAGACATCATGCTAGGGTTCAGTTCCTGTAGGGAAATTACTGCAGATATTAATCCAGGTGCTGATATATCTTTCTTCTTGTATGCCGTTTTGTACACATGCTGTCAAATTGTATGTGTAAAAATGGACACCCATGTGATTGATGCAGGGTCCTTGTCAGTATCTCTGTGAAAAGCTACTACATGTATATTATGAAGATGCTGTATCTAATGTCTTCTATACTAGCCATGTGTGTAACAAGCTAATGTTTACTTGCATGTTTATAACATATGTATCAGCACATTGGACTTGGGGAGCATATGAACATAAAGGCATATACACATGTAATGTACATACTTGTATATGTGAATACATGCGTGTGTATGTACACACACATACATGTTTCTTTATTTTGAACACACACAATGATAGAATGATCTTACACTTTACAGGCAAGGTTTTCATCCGTCATGTGGGGTTGTTTATGCATACATTCACTGACTTTATAGGCAGTGATGTTTATGATGAAATGTAATTGTACACAATGCCAATGGAAGTGTGAGTTGGAGTATAACATAGACTTGACTTTATACTGAGTTTCCCCACACTGGTTGTATAATCTGCAAGGAATGGTATATTATGAATTGTATTTTAGCAGAAAAAGAGAGAGAAAAAATCTCACTTGAATGTCGCATGCGAGATATCAAGTGACAATAAAATTATTTTCATCAGGGAAAGTCATTGAATGTGGAATAGTTTTGTGATGCATACTTTGGACTTCATTAGTGTCGATCACGCGTGTGTCCTGGGTGGAGGAACAGTCCCCTTTACCTATTTTAATCATTGTGGAGGGGAAAATATCTGAGTTTTTGCAAGATCTTGACACCACGCTTGTCGTTTTCTCGGTAGAGCACTTGATTGCATTATTGCAGCTTATGAAGAACTTGATTCAATGCGAGTTGGGTTCGATTTTTCTTAGTTCAACTACTGGAATGCTAGCAGGATAAAATGCCTGTGTGCAGGTGTGTGTGAGTGTATCTTAGCATTTGCAAGAAATTTACTCTCTGTGAGTCGGTTGAATTTTCTTAATAGAGAACTTGAATTTAAGCAGGGAAAAAAATGCTTGTGTGCCTGTGTGTGATATCCAGCCTGCGCAAGAACTTACCTGTGCGAGTTGGTTGTATTTTCTCGGTAGAGAACTTGAATTTAATTGGGAAAAATACTTGTGTGTATGAGTGTGATATATCAGCTTGTGCAATGATTTGCTTCCATGTGGGTGGCATTTTTCCTTGGTACATGAACGCAAACAGGACAAAATGATTATGTGTGCGTGTGTGTGTGTGTGTGTGTGTGTGTTTGTGTGTGTCTGTGTCAGTGTGTGTAATATCTCAACTTGGGCAAGAACTAGATTCCATGTGAGTTGGCGGGTTTTTTCTTGGTGGAGAACTTGAATGCAAGCAGGAGGAAATACTTGTGTGCATGTGCGTAAGTGTTCAATATGTGATTCGTGTTGGGAGTTTTGGAATGGCCTGATCACTGGGAGGGTCATGTGTTATACTTGGTATAAAAATAAATGAGACTGATTCACATGTTCTTTCTCCTTGCATTTCATTGATGTTACATTATTTTATATTCCATGTAATCACGCGATGTTCCTCTGAGTGATAAACAGCTTTCTGGCACGGCACATCAATTTAGATAAAAAAAATAAGGAAAGAATACACACGCACATGTACAAATAATAAAAATAATTTAATCTAGATTTACATATTTGCAAGTAAGGCATTAATGAGAAAGTGTCTTGCGACCAAAATCACCACTCCATGATACTACGCTAGACTGTTGAAATGTTTAATACATGTATGTAGATGTGTGTTTTATCTTGTGATACCACTGGACACTCAAGTTTATCATTTTATTCAGATTCGACTACTAGAAATATGACTCGCCAAATATTGCAGTCATTCCTGGGTACTCTTTCACACGGAGGAGAACTGTAAGGTTACTTATAGACTTATAAACCACCAATACAGTACTATACCAATACCATATTGAGGTTGAAGTAAAGTGTTGGATAATGCCTTTGATATTACATGTGGAATATAACCATGGTGATGAAATAATATAAGCACTCGAAGATCGTAGACCACTGCCAAGCAGCTCATTTCCACCCTATACATGTACATTGTATTATAGTCCTTCATCAATATAGACCATTCCCTCTGTGTAATAAAAGTTGATTAACGGTCACCATCATAAGTATAGTGTACAAAAGAGCAATGATGATGCTAAGTTATCTATTCATTGTGGAGTTGTATACACATATGCTGAAAATAGCACAATTTCCCAATGATAGAGAATTCTTTAAAAAAAAAAAAAAAATCTGTAAAAATCCTGGATCCAGGCGGTGATCCGGGTCACTACTATAATTCAATAATCTTTTTCTTTTGTCACTGTCAACTTTTCCTGAAAATTAAATCCAAATCCGTTCATAACTTATAATTGAGTTATTTTGCAAACAGACAAATAAACTAACCAACGCCGACAAAAAACATAACCTCCTTGGCGGAGGTGAAAAATCTATTCATCCTGTCAATTCTTCACAATGTCACACTTCAACACGTTCCTGATACATGTCTTGTTCGCCGTATGATATGTACGCGTTGATCTTTGAAATATTTCGAAAGAAATATTCTTTAAAATCATTAAACATCATACGACATGGAATAGCCAAATGCTAGACAGCGGTGAGATAAACATCAACAAACGCTTGTACAACAAGGAAAAGTAGAAATTACGCGGTGCGTAATATAAATTATGTCCCCGCCGGAAGTAGCATTTTGTAGCCAATGTACAATACAGGTCAAAAATCAAGGTCAAAGGTCAAAGAAGTCAAAGGTCAAAATTCTGTGTACAAGTTTTGAAGCCCTCACCTAGTGTCATCACATAAAGCAAACGGAATCGAAATCGGGTTAGAAATGGCGAAGGAGTAGCATTTTGTAGCAAAATGTACAATATAGGTCAAAGGTCAAGGTCAAAGGTCACAAATGAAATTCTGTGTAGAAGTTTCAAAGCTCCCATGTAGTGGTATCATATAAAACAAACAGAATCAAAATTGGCTCATCGATGACAGAGAAGTAGCAAATTGAACATTTTGATCACACACGGACAAACACACAGACGGACGGACGACGGACGGACACACACACGTACGTTCATAGTCCCCTGCTCGAACTCGTTCGGCGGGGACAAAAATAAAAACACACTACCCACTATTTGCTACGCACGCATACATGAGTCAAAGAATCTGCGTAAAATTGCACGTCTAATGAGTCGTTGGAAAAGATCTGGGGCCCGTTGCATAAAAGTTACAATTATGGTAACTTTGCCATCCAGTGGTAACTACCATGGCAACAATACTCAACAGCCAATTAAAATCAAGAATTCCATGGAAGTTACCATTGGATGGCAAAGTTACCATAATTGTAACTTTTATGCAACGGGCCCCTGGCTTCATTCGAGCTCAGCAAACTTTTTGTCAAAGTTCTAAATAGTACTTGGACTAATCCATCACTACCGAGTACTGTAAATTACTTTTCTCTCGGGAACATAAAGAATCTGGTAATATCAAAGGGTACGAAATGCTATTTAACCTCTCTACATAGCATTCCAAGCCTTTTGGATGGAACTTTCTGTTTGTTCTCTTCACCTGCATGTCTTTAAAACATGCTAATAACATATGCCGAATTGTCAGTGCCAGTGTAATTTCCCTGGGAAGTGGAAGTGTCCAAGTTTGCCTTCACACTCTCCACATTCCGTACGAGCAACACGGCCAAGAAGGTGGCCATCATCTGAAGGAGTATCAGCGCCCCACCAAGGCAGGTAATCCAAGGGGCGTTGGTTAGGAACCAATCCGGCAGTGCCTGGGCGCAACCAGTGGTATAAATGTTGAGGTACCAGTTTTCGGCCGGTTGGGCCAGGACGCCGTAGCCGCACTGTCTGTTTTCAACGCCGATGGGATCGGCCTGGTCGGGCGTGCAACAGGAGAAGGGTACGCCGCACCGCGAACGCGCTCTGGATGAGCAGTTGAAATATCTGAAGGGACAGAAATGAAACGACGTGTTGGGATAACAGGGGAGAAAAAAGACGAGATATGTTCTTTCGATGATGATAAAGGAATCCCGTCCAAGGACGTAAGGCTCTTGGCGGTAATCGAACTCGGATCCGCCGATTGGGAGTCGGGAATCTTATCCAATATGCCACACCAACCCTATATATTCTTCGTGATAAAGCAATATGTATAGGCCCTAAGTGATTTTTCTCATCTCGTCTTGCCAGAGTTGAAAGAAAAGATATAAGTTAAATATTTTTTTTTCACAAATCTAATGTTTGTGTTCTTTATATAAAGAAAGGTCGCAGGTTCTAATGGCTGATTGATCAATTGTTCATATCTTTTGAAAATGTCGACGATATCGTTTGGATACTCACATATTGAACTGCCAGTCCATTGGCGAGTCTATACCACAGCATTGGAGCCCTTCCTGCATGTTGTCCATCAGAAACTGACTATCTGGGTCATCTGTCAATTTGACATGGTAAAACACGGTGTGTTAAGTCAGATCAGAATGACGGAAGTCAGATGTTTGATCTTGTTAATACAGTATACTCATTATGGGAATCATTATTATGCGTCAATCACACGTAGATATATACATATCTGCAAGGAAATGCTGTATAGAATTGCTTTACATGATATTTTTTGGTACTATCGACAGACTGATATCGACAGACTCCTTAATAGGATTGTCCGTGCCATCTCAAAAGATGACAAAGTGTGTAGGCGTTGCCTTGCTTCTACGATTATCGTTCTCTCGGGATTCATTCCTTCAACAATTTTGTTCTTTCTCCCCGAACCTCACTCTTTACTACAGCGTATCTCCTTTATGATTTTTTCTCTCTATCTCTTAGTATCATCCTATGGCGCGTACTTCATTCCTTAGCAACACCCCAAGAAAAACGAAACAAAACAAAACCAAAACTACCATCCATTGCTTTAGGTTCGTTAAGAGCGTCACTTTCGGAGTTTTACTGGCCTAACCAGTTAATCTGTACGGAGATCATTCACTGCATCTACGCACGAGACACCACTTGTGTAACTCACTGAAGTAGTTGACTAGAGTTTTTTGGACCCATGTATCCGTGAGCTTCGAGAAATTGTCCTGAAAGATGTAAGCTAGGATGCCAACTGCGATTTCCGCCAGGAAGATGGTGAGAAGGAGCGCGACGTAGAACTTGAGTAGACAGGTGTTCTCCCGCAGTGAACCGATGCAGCCCAGGAAGGCCAGGAGAAAGATGATACCGCCGACGATGATGAAGGCGTACATCGGGTCCACGTGGATACCAACCTAGATTTGGAAATTAAACACCGCCACCACCAAAAATGCCCTGTTTAATCCAAAACAAAATGGTGAATACATTTTTTTTTTTCGGCAGTAGTGTAATGCTATATGTGGCTGTTGGTACCACAAGGGTTCGACGGGGATTTCGAAGGAGTTTTGCGGTGCTGATGTAGTGGGCTTCAAGACCTCAAGATAAAGAAATTGTCACTCCGTATTGCACGTACATTTCAAATAGATTACTACAGTACTTAATTTTTAGCTTCCTTACAGTTTTAACACTAAACGGGTATAGTATACGATCACGTCAAAACACAAGGGAGCAATCAATATTGGACGGAATGCTCCCATGCTGATATAGCTTGTCAAGGGGTGGCACGACATTTTGCTCCTGCGACAATTGCTCCGGTCTTATTTTCTCCAAGAACTGAGGTTAGGATATGGGTTGTAATAGGGTTGTAGGTTTACTTTGATAATATAAGGATTAGGATTAGGGTTGTAATAGAGTTTTAGGTGTAGTTTTATGTAAGGATTATGATTAGGGTTAGGGTTATGTTTGTGGGTAGAATTTATGTTTGGCTTAGCGCGCAGATTCACGGGTGCAATAACTTTTGTCGCAGGAACAAACAACAAACGTCATGGAACCTATCAAGGAGTCCCTTCCAGTCAAGAGACAATTCTGATGTTGTGACCTTTCCAAAACAAGGCCGTCTTCTGTGTCATCGCAGCCTATAGACAAAGCCGTCTACTCTTTATCTTGAGATCCCGACTTCAAATCTTCAAAGTTCTATCACGCACGGACAAGACCCTGAACCCACAACATCTCTCTGTAGCTCTGAACCCCCATGTGGGTGTAGGTACCTGGCAATGTATGCAGGATAGGCCTACTCTGGGAGAAAGGAAGAGACTACCATACTTTAGTGAAGTTATCTGACTTGTCATCATCACTCTAACCAATATCACAAATTCTATGTTGATTAACATTCAATGTAATATTTACTTCGAGTAAGGACGAATTACATCTCTTTCTCCCCTGTTCTTTGCATAAATTATGTTTTATGTCTGTAATACTTTATGAATGATGCTCGTATTTTTAACCTGTGTGGACCCCTCTGAAACCTGCCTTTGGCTGACGAGGGTGTTCCACCCCACGAGTGGAAAACAAACATTTAATTGAACTAAAATGAATTGAATTGAATTGATTGTAGGACTCCGTGAAGATAGGATGATATGACACTTTGAATACATCCGAACCTATTGAATCTTATAAACAAGCAAATACAGAATGTTCTATACAATATGTACACTTGAAGAAGAAGAAGAAGAAGAAGAAGAAGAAGAAGAAGAAGAAAAGAAAAAAAAAACCTGACCAACGTAGAATGGTCACTAGTTGCCATCCATTGGCTTGTCAGGCTCAGCATTGTATTGTCACTGGTTTTGTGTGTGTGTGTGTGTGTGTGTGTGTGTGTGTGATAGGTTTTCATGTCGATGTTAGACCGTATGCGAGTATGTAGACAGTCCACGTAAATTATTATGAATGATATGAATGAGTTATTCTTATTTAAGTACTTATACCTAAATATATCCCGCATAATGGTGCTCAAAAGATCAAACTCCTACCAAAATTTAACTCAAGCTTTGAAAGCTCATTGCCTAGTATAATGAATTCACTCCAGTCTTTTCCTTCTCATTGTAAGAAATAGCTGCAATAGTGGTGCAACTCATTACCATGTTGACAGGCAATCGTCCCTCCTGTCATGTGACATCATGACTCATGACCTGGAATGACTCAGCTACAATGTTCAGTCCATCTCATACATTTGTTAGCGATGTCAGCGGGGTCACATTTAACACATTTCCTATTCTGCCGACGTGTTAAAAGGTCAATTTTCATCAAAGCACTGTGGCTATATATACAGCTTTAATTCTTTTAAGAAATATCAATAAAAAGCACTATAAATTACTAAAAACAAAAACTTTAATTTGGATAACCAAAATTATCAGGAAACTTGCATTCGATGACATTATCGTGGAGCTCAACGTTACACGAAGTACGTCATTCAAGTAGCCATCTTGAATAAAGTGACCCCAAATTATTTCTGCTTCCGGGTTGTTTTTTTCTCTCTTGCCTGGTTATATGACGTAGGTGTTTAGAGATATTTACGTCGGTACATCTCCACATGTTGCACATGCGAAATGACCAGTCAGAACTCGACGAGCAGTTCGTTTTCCCCCTAAAAATCTTGTATTTTGGTGAAGTTTGGATAAAGAGGCATCAATTTTGTGACTTTGGACTCTGTTTTCTATGGCAAAATCTCAAGGGTTTTAAAAAAACCGGTCTTTATTTGATTTTTGTGGATGTTTTTAAACTAGAAACCACTTGCATTTACAGTAAAAACCTGTCGCATTTTGTCGCAACAAGGATAAGCAAGCCGGTGTCGGGAGATCTCTCGGGCATTTTTCGGGACGCAGAATCACGGTTTCGGAGGTGATTACGTAGGTTCGTATGTAAGGCCACCTTACGTGTAACCATTACAAGTGAAGGGCCTGCTACTACGTGTTGTGCTAATTACTTCATTACTCTGCCGTTTTTGCCCATAGAATTTAATTGATTTCCACAATGATCGTTTCCAAAATAAGTTTTCGTTGTCAGTCGGTTGTTCAGTACTTGTAAAGTATTTTTTTTTTTCATTCAAACCACCTTAACACTAGTATAACACTAACACTTCCAATAGTTCTAACCAGTTACAAAAATAGACTTTTTAACGTCAGGTCTAAAGAAAACTTTATGATAATGTAGGTTTCACTTTTCAAATTCAGATCTTTAAATTCTGACATTACATGTAACAGTTAGACAAAGTCCAAGTTTAAATCGGCAAATTACAAGTAATTCAATCTTGTCTTGAGTTTAATTTGATGAAGAAGATGTTAGGTTTTGACTTTGAAGTACAAATGTTTACCAATGCCCCTCTGTATGTATGAATATGATTGTTGTTAGATAGGTTAATCATTAATTATTATCATTGGTCTAGGCAGTATTGTTATTATAATTATTATTATTATTCAATATTTAACATTAGTATTATTATTAACAACTGCAGAATATCTCGCCAAGATTTTTGAGGCATGCATGCACGAGATTTTCTTGTGCACTGTGTGCGTAGTATCCCGGACGAAATAAAGCACAGTCGATCAGTATAGTCGAGAAATCTCGTCTGGAGATCTTGGCGGGGTATTCTGCAGTTAAGCCAATTATTGTTTTAACATTTATCTTAAGCTTATTAGTAATATTAATGTTTTATTGTCAGGCACTAACTTGGTTAATCATAACATTGGCATAGAGTCTATGCCTAATTGATTACAATTGATTAGAATATTATGATTTTAATTTAAAATGTAATTTTGCAATATTTTCAGGCCATTTTATCCAACAGTGGATCCAGGATTTGAAAATTGGAGAGGAGGGACGAAATTCAACGAACTTCACTTGTAAAACTCACAAAGGAATAGTGGAATACCCACCAACTCCACTTGACTTTTTGGAGTCTTCCTCGATCAGTAACATTAACAATGTGAATGAAAAAAAAAAAGTATAACCGTATGAAAAAACAATAGAATAAATTAAGATGAAGTACAGTTAACTTGCTATTTAACATTTGTTTTGTCTCTACATGTTTTTGAAACAGCTTCATTTTGGTGCATAAAACCATCTTTTTTTGTGTGTGTGTTTCGAAAACCTGCATAGGGCCCTAGGGGGGTAATAGAGTAAGGAGAAGCAATTCTCCATAAATTGCCGCAGAAGACATACAGTTGAGTGCGACATTCGACAAGCCATAACTCAGTAAATAAATATCCAATTTCAATTATCTCTTCACCATTGGATTTGTCTCGCTAAGACCTTTAATATGATATATGGTTTGGCCATATTTCATGAAATCTTTTTTTTGGTCTAACATAGCTACAAATGATTTGTAGCTGCGAGTGTAAGCTGATGGAGCCTATACAGTCAGAAGCCATGTATCCAATCGCCTACTCGGCATCGAACAAAATATATCCGATGTCCAAGCATGAATTTAGCCACAGCTATAGTTTGTCGGTTACAGCTCGTTATTCCGAAGGTTCGTTATTCCGAAGGCTCTTCAGTCCGAAGATTCGTTATTCCGAAGGTTCGTTTTTCCGAATTTCATTTTCGGATGAACAAATCTTCGGAATAACAAACCTTCGGAATAACGCCACAAATGTTCCGATTAACGAACCCTTTATCATTTTCGGATTAACGAACCTCTAAGTATAGGGAATTTGTGTGTTTCGGATTAACGAACCTTCGGAATAACGAACCTTCGGAATATCGAACCTTCGGAATAACGAACAGCACCCAGTTTGTCAACCAGCAGTCAACCCTCACAAGTAGTTCCCGAGTAGGTGCCTCACCAACATCCCACGTCAACCTTTGTTACTTGGGTTGAACAGAGAAGTAGCATGATATACTCGGACTTAAGGCTGAAGTAATTGACGGCTCCCAGTCTTCATGAATAGATGTTTTATAATAAAGGGTGCCCCCCACTGACCCCCCACACAGGCTCTGTCATTTAGATCAGACTTTTAATGTCTTCGTCAACAACACAGATCACATGGATCACGTACAGTATCTATGATGCAGCTGAATGCTGGTGATAATGTGTTATCTACAGAGGGCCCGTGACGGATGAGGATCAGCACGATCCGCTGCACCTGACATCGAGGGGAATCTAATCGGCAAATTTCTAGTCAAGAAGTGCCCTAGCTGTGCTATCAATTATATAAACGGATAGACTCCTTTTTTTTAAAGAAATGCCATTTAAATTCCACAATAATTATTATAGGCCTACTATCAAGGATTACAGAGTACAAAAGTACATGCGATCAGCGGTGACTGTTATCTGCGATGGAATGCAACGGGCGCAATTAAAGCAAGACCGAGTCTCATTCATTGGTATTTTGTTGCCATCCAAAATGGCGGCAAAGTCCAGGGCCTACTACACCCTGTGCCAGATAGTCCCCAACTGAGTACACACTCTATGTCTATATTAGGCATGGAATACGCACATTATAGATATCAACTCCCTGTCGAGTAAAGAACTCAGCGGATAATAAATAATTATTCGTTTAGCCCTGGTCTTTGCTCTCAAATGGTATATAGGCACCTACACACAATATGCGGCTTATTCTCAAACAAAGTAATCAGGGGGGCATTTCATGAAGGAACTTGTCGGATAAAATGTCCGACAAGTCAATTATATCCGACAAGTTTTGAGAAATTCTTTAGTCTGATTGGCTGATTTCTCTGAACTTGTCGGATATAATATGACTTGTCAGATATTTTATCCGACATGTTCCTTCATGAAATGCCCCCCTGGTGTTTGTTCTTTTTTCACTAAATTCATTGACTGGTCTGTCTGTCTTTCCCACTTGCCACCACACCGACAGCTTATTTCGAGGGGTATTGTATATTGTAATGACACTCTCAAAGACGCCGTACAGATATCAACTACAGGCTACTTTTAGTACTCAATAGTCCTATACAAACAATAATAAGACTGTGGCTATAGTCGACCGGATCCGCATCACCAACCAAACGACATTACCACATTCAAATGGGTCGCACTACTATGCACTATAAAGCGATGGAGCGTCTAGCATAGTTCGAACCGCTGATGTAAAGGAACCATGCCTGTTTTCGCGTATATCCACCACTTGTGACCACACAAACTCTAACCGTAAATAAATGTTACGGTCTTGGACAAAATTAGCATCCTCATTGGCACATGATATCCCATTCTGACTGCCAACTGCATTTGGGATTTAAAACAGTAAAGAACTAATACCAACATGCAGCTTCGTTTATCTCTGATTTTGATTGATGAAGGCGCAAGATTGAGGTCATGGAATTTTTTAAAAAGACGCAGAATATCCAACATAATAGTTTTGAGAGGGAGATTAAAGTGTTCTAAATGGCACAGTTTTCCCTTCAGTTCTGGTAAGATATTACCGTAGAAGAGTTTAAAGATTTGGCGCGCTTATATACCTATACCTATAGGTATAGGTATATATAGATAATATGTGTTACAACAGCCGATTGTGCTGATGGCCTTACCTGTTGAACGATGACCTCAACGTTGGCCACGATTTTGGAGACCAGTCCCCACACTCCAAAGCCTAGGATGGCGGCCCCGCACAGCCAGAAGACGACGTTGGGGAAGAAAATGGCGTACTTCAAGCAGGCGCTGACCTTGGCATGCCGTCCCGTAGTCATTTTCGCGCTTCGCAGTTGGTGCGATCTGAGAGAACGCTTCTGTTACGGTGACTAATATACCTGGGGCCTGTCTTATAAAGACTTGTGATAGAAATCAATCACAAGTTTTGTGTGTGCTGCAATGCAAGTTGCGATTGATTTGGTGACTTGTGATTGATTTGAAGGCTTTATAAGACGGGGCCCAGTACTCTCCTTCGGAATCACCTGGGAACCACAGTGTTTTGCTTCCGTGCCTCACTCTTTTGGAATAGCGAATACCAGGAAGGGGATCTTCTAAATAACAAAAAAAAAAAACCCCGGATTATCAGAGAAGCCAGACATTGACCGAGAACAATTCCGAGAAAAGGGTACAACTGAACATTGTTCCCTGTGACATAAGACCGGCAGGCGAAGCGAACTTCGAACAATAAAAATGAAGAATTACATCGAGGGAAAATGTATTTCGATAAACAATTACTTTGCATGAGGTTAAAGTTGCGGTTGGATGAATTTTATGAAGCAGTGTGCTTTTACATACAACACCTTTGATTTCAATAACCCAAATGTTGAACAGAAAAAATTGGGAACTCCCGTTCAACTCTCCGAACAATGCATGTTTACCTCGCTGGTACTTCTTGGTACTTCACTGTACTATGCTTCACTGAATAACAATGACAACTATGATCCCATACTTATTCGAGATTTCCATTCTCCATAAAATATGTGCCTTTTCAATTGAAAAGGCACATATTTTATGGAATAGTTTATGGAATAATTTGAATATAGTTTTCAGGATCAGTAAGACCGCAAGACAATTTTTAGAAGATTATATTAACAACGCCTTTTTGATGCAAGTAAGTTACAACTTAATGAACAGCTAAATGTGGAATTTTCTTCTTTCTTCTTTTCTCATATAATGTACACGTATTCGTTTTTTTTTTTACTTGATTTCAAGTTGTGAATTTGATCGCATTTTGTATTCATGTTTGTTTCAATCCAATTACAAATGATTATAAATGATTACACATATTTACATTGTGATATTTGTTTATATAGGGATAATTTTCAATAAGCCTACTTTGTGCTTCTCATGATTCCGCCACTGTATCGTATTTGATACCATGCATTCTTGTTTGTTTGTATGTTTTTTATGCATATTTTATAAACCAATTATGAAAAAAATAAAAATAGAATGAAATTTAATCTGCGTCGGTGACCTCAACAATTTTTTATGGATCTCTCCCTCTCTCTCTCTCCCTTTCTCTCTCTCTCACCTTCTCTCTCTCTCTCTCTCTCTCTGTCTTTCACAAGAGGACCGTTGTGCCATTTTTATTCGCTTTTTGTAACATCAGATTCAATTTTCATTTTCGTAAAACCGTGTCCATTTTTGACAGAACATAGTACACCTTGCACATCAGAATCTAGTCTATCATGATTCGATATGTAATTCCTCATCCTACAATCGATACATTTTATTTCTCGCTAGTTACTTGTAAATGCAAATCTGTTGCATTTTAAAGCTGATTGCGTGTGTTTCTCATATTATTTTTAAGTCGCTTCTTCCCTCCCCACGTTAACACACTAAAATTGGAATGAGTGTATTATAGCTGACATGCAATTCAATCATCCCATTCGACCAATTATTTCTAGTAAGAATTGATCCAGAATTTTCTTCTTTTTCCAGTGGTTTGCTTAAGGTATATAGGTCTACATTTGAATAAGATGTTAAGACTGCAGACATCAACGACACAGCAGACTTATATAGCAGGCATTTTAGGGGGTGCGGAATCACTTTAGGGCAGAGATCACAGCAAAATAATGCACTACAACAAATTAGTAAAATTCGGTCTCCGTGTTTCTATACAGAACTATATACTTCCGAAAAGGGGATATACAATTAAACCGTAATGTATAATCAAAAAAAAAAAAAAAAATGGGGAGGCTTACCAGTTTCACTCCCATAGTGATAGAGATCTCCACTTGATTTATTAATTGACAAAATCAATGACTTTCTGTGATATAAAAATTTGCCGGATTATATTCACCATACTATGTTTGTATTCAAGACTTGAGCCTCAACATCCGCTTCACTTTTCACTTGTTCAGACATCATGACGTAATAATTAAGATTACAGGTAGTCTTTGCACGTTAAATTGCAAAGATTGAATCACAGTTTATTACAAAATAGAATAGAAATTCAACACACACCATTCAACACATAATTATCTCAGTTATGATACAACGCATCACATAAACTTACAAACAAAAAGAGGCGGAAAGACTCAGTTACAGTGATACAGTGCAAAACAAAATTAACAGTATAATTACTTCGTAATGAGCGTGTATATAGTGTATGTACAAGTCTTCAAGAAAGCGACCATTGAATGTCTGGCCCTGGGAGACTACAACCTTTACTGTGCACAAATTTGTTTTAAAAATTGTGTTGTTAACATAATAATTCTGGAATACTCGCTACAAGACCGGAGAATTCTTGAAGGGAATTGTCGGGTTATAATGAACAGACTCATACGCACAACGCACAGATGCGTGGCAGTGAATACGTCACAACAATCACAGTTCTCATTGTACCTCCATCAGGCAAAATAAAGACTATCAAAGTTCCTACCATGTACAATATGTATTACTGAAAAGCTAAGCTCTGAACATTGTCCATGTTATGTCAGGAGTTAGCAGAGCCTCCAGTCACGGGTTCGTATGACCGGCGGACATGTTCTTGCTATAACGTCTTCTGGCGCCACGTCAAAATCTGTCGAGTGTGTAGTTGAGGTCCAGTCGAAGTCTACTCGAAGTCGATCCAGCGCGTATTTTTGGCATGGGCTGGCACTTATCAGTAACAGAGCACCTGTCAGTAAACTTTCAGGAGTTGTCCGTATTGTCATATCGCCTGATAAGATTTTAACTTACTAACCAGTCTTTCATTCAACATGATCCTGAACTTTGACTATAATCCACAGGAGAGAACAGCGGACACAGAAAAAGTGATTGAGTGCTATATGTACAGTTAGCCAAAGGAAGAATTCTTTATGTGTAACATTATCAGCCATCATATTCATTACACACCGCCAGCCTCTGATCTCTCCACATAAAAGTGCCTGTCATTATCATATTAATGCTACCATTGTCAAAGAAGATTATGCTCAATTAATATGTATTTTACTTCATGGGTATCTATCCCAGTAAACAATTTCGTAGCGAGATAATCCAGTTCCTGCTAAATATACTTGGAATCCAGTAGTATAGAATAGGAGGTACTGATTCTTGCTATGACAAGCTTCAGTTACAATGATTTTTTGTTGTTGTCGAGAACAGCCTTCGCTGTAGAAATACACGTGTTAAGATTTAAACGTGTTAATAATCAAAACGGTTTTGATAGACCCTCAAAATAAAGAGATCAATAAAACACAATACATTGTATGGGAGACCTATCATTTTCTTCAAAATACGCGCTTCAGCTTGTGTGAAGTTATAAAGTTATGTGCCTGTGTCCGCATTCAAAAATAACATTAATGGCCGAGTCACCAGACAATTATTTATTGGTCACAAAGTAATGGCTTATATAGGGATTTGATAAGGTCTGTCCTCACTACAAGGTTTATTTCAGACCGGACAATCCATGGCTTACCACTCAAAGCCAACGTAAGTGTTTTCCTTTAAAAGGACTGAGACTATAGCTTAGTTGTGTGAGTGTGTGTTTCTTGTCCCGTTTTTGCAAGAATACTTAATGTTTTCTGCATTATTTTTCTCTCATTCTCACTTTTATTGTTCCCGTATAGAGCACAATTATATAGGGCATATATACACTGTTTAAGCATGACGATGACATTCAACTTAAATACAACTTTACAAATAATTCTATTATGTGTTTCACAATATTTTGGCAATTCGCAGAATTCGAACCAGATACTGTCGACATCTCATTGATATAAATAGTACTGTTCAACCACATGAACCAGGAAGAGAATTGCAACTATGCTCTTCCCTGATTGTTTTAAGTGAATACGGCAGTTTGGACAAAACGAAATGCAAACTCAGCTATTATGAGAATATTCTGTAATGTCTACCGTTCCACTAGGCGATTTTAGTGTCGTTGAACACTCACGCGGAAACAATGGCAAATAAGGCCCTTTGATTACTTCAGGAATGCTTGGTAAGGTCACTTTTGACATGTCATATCAGGATCACGCTTGTATTTTTTTTTCTCCTCCTCCTCCTCCTCCTTCTCCTCCTCCTCCTAATTCTTCTTCTTAATTTCCTTGATAAGATTATGTCGATGATGCTAATCACGAAGGGGTCTTCCCTGATAGAAAGTTTTGGTGAATCATACTGCTTGTTTCTACAAGCGGCTACCAGTATGACTTCACTTCCTCCACATCACCGATAAGTGATCGGGCAAGACATATTGCCGTGGACTGTAGGAGTATCAGCGCCCCGCCAATGCACCCGAGCAGGATGGCGTTGTTGATGAACCAGTCCCGCAGTGCTTGGGCGCAGCCGGTGGTGTGAATGACGAGGTACCAATCCGCTAGCGGCTGGGCCAGGACGCCGTAGCCGCACTGGTAGTTGACCACGCCGCTGGGATCGGCCGGGTCGGGCTTGCAGCAAGAGAACGGGACGCTGCATCGCGATTGCGCCTTCGACGAGCAGTTGAAATAACTGAAAGAAATGACAAAATCAAATGCATGAAGTCAGTTCGATGCAGAGAGAGGGAAGAGGAAATGTGTTTTTCTCTACCAAAATGGGATTCTTACCAAGTGAAAGTTGGTTTGTATAAGTCTCGGAAAATCAGAATGGTTGCAAGATTTCATTCTTTGGCTCATGCCCTTCAGTTAGGACGATTCAAAAAGCCTTTGAAAGACAGGAAATAACAGTAGGGAGTGTATATTATACTTGATCCGGTTCCGTTTATCGGCAGAGTGGATTGAAGAATTAAACCACAAACTTGACTTCAGGTTGTGAAACTGATACACGTATTGAGAGCTATGGTGGAGAGTTGTGGAATACTACGATTTCCTTTCAACATCATAATCATTTTTAGAGATTTGTTTCAGTTTTCATCTGACAATACGGCTGGGGAGCCCATATTCAGCTGCAATGATTAGCTGGTCTTCCATACGTTGCAGTGCAGCTGATGTGCTTGGGGCCATCCAACCTGCTCTTTGCGATGAATGATAAAGCTGGATCATTTATGTGAGTTAGCTGTGACTCTCTGGCGCATGAGATCTCCATATCATATCCTATTCAACTAGGGCCAGAGTGCTTTGCCTTTTGTTAAAGGGAACGGCATGATAGCGCACAACATTGCTCAATATAAGATTCATTTAGATTCGAACCCGCGCCCGAAGAAGATCCATGAAATTTATTATTGAATAGAGCCACCTTGATAGAGTCACCGGATAGAGCTACCTTGCCGCCCTTAATGGGGCGGGGATAGGAAGGGGAGAGGGAAAATAGTAGATAGATAGATAGATAGATAGATAGATAGATAGATAGATAGATAGATAGATAGATAGATAAACAGAGAGGGTAGAGGAGAGAGTTAGGGAAAGGTAGATGCCAAAATGATGGGGTATTGTATAGAAACTGCACAGGGAATAACATGGATACTCACATATTGAGCTGCCAGTCGTTAGGCGAGTCTATACCACAACATTCGAGTCCTTCTTGCATGTTATCCATTAGGAATTGACTATCGGGGTCATCTATGAAATAATATAAAACGTGAAATGTATTTTTACCAGGCGATCTTTATCCAAAAGGGTCGGTCGTACGCTGAGCGGACATTAATTCATGACCACAACGTTTAAAATAAATACAAAACCGATTCATCCGGAGAAAACCTTCCTGGATGTAAGGATTAACACAGATTTCTGATAAAAATTGTCTTTTGATTTTGTGGAAGTTATCACGTGTAAACAGTATACTAAGTCTAGTAGATATCTTTGAAATACAGCAGAACTTTGAAGCTTTTTGAGTAAAGTGTCGGCATGACATGGTGAAATGAAAGGACTGAGATATAAGTGAACTACATCTAAACTAAATAGGATCTGATGGTGTAACATTCAATGCAATGCTGGCAACACTGGAAGTTGCATTAAAGGGGATGGCTAGTAACTGATCAGTGGGAATCAGTGGGAATGCTGAGGGATGATTGTTCCAATAAGAGGGACATTTCTCTTGTTGTGTGACAATCTTTGCTATAGAATGGTTTCATACTCAAGTCATGTGCTGTGTAATGTTAACGATCGCCCTGTCACTGTACAGGCATGCTAACCGGAAATCATTACTGCACATGGCTTGAATATGAGACCATTCTGAAGCAAATAATTTTCACATAACAATATATATATAATGTACTCTTAAATGAATCCCACAAGAATTGGTACAATCATCCCCCAGCATTCCCACTGATTCCCTCTGATCATTTACTAGCCATCTCCTTTAATGCAACTTCCAGTGTTGCCAGCATTGCATTGAATGTTACACCATCAGATCCTATTTAGTTTAGATGTAGTTCACTTATATCTCAGTCCTTTCATTTCACCATGTCACGCCGACACTTTACTCAAAAAGCTTCAAAGTTCTACTGTATTTCAAAGATATCTACTAGACTTAGTGTACTGTTTACACGTGATAACTTCCACAAAATCAAAGGACAATTTTTATCAGAAATTCCCACTGATCAGTTACTAGCCATCCCCTTTAGATCGTATGTTATTGTGTAACGTATAAATAGGCGCCCAAGTTTTCACAGCTCTGTCCACTGCTACCTGTCTTATGTACACAATGCAGAGCCAGATGACATAACGATAATTTCGAAGGTTCGTCAATGGAAAATAAAATAAGGCTCGTTATTTCGAAGGTACGTTATTCCGAAGGTTCGTTATTCCGAAGGCTCGTTATTCCGTAAGGTTCCTCATTCCGAAGGCTCGTTATTCCGTAAGGTCCCTTATTCCGAAGGCTCGTTATTCCGAACGTTTGAATCCAAAAATGAAATAAGACTTGTTATTCCGAAGGTTAGTTTATCCGAAACTGAAAAAAGGGTTAAATTCTTTACTCCGAATGTTCATTAATCCGGAAACAAATGGAAAGACGAACCTTCGGAATAAAGAACCTTATCTCACTTTCAGATTAAAGAACCTTGGGAATAACGAAGTGTAACCCACAGCAAACAATCCTGGTCACCCGACAACCTGAGCTGGTCACTCACCGAAGTAGTTGACCAGCGTTCTCTCCACCCACGAGTCAATGACCTGCACGAACTTGTCCTGGTAGACGTAGGCCAGCACACCGATGGTGATCTCCGCGAGGAATATGAGGATGAGGAGGAGAACGTAGAACTTGAGTAGACAGGTGTTCTCCCTCAGTGACCCGATGCAGCCCAGGAAGGCCAGGAGGAAGATGATACCACCGATGATGATGAAGCCGTACATTGGATCCATGCTGATCCCAACCTGGTTTTAAGTATTAAACAGAACACAGTGCAGCAATTATGAACATCATCACAGGCAACACCCTGCGACAAAGGTATTTAAAATAGTTATAAAATTGACGATTCTAACATTATTCATAATCATCATAATCTTAATGATACCATAATAATATTATACCGACAATAATAATGATGATATATAGCACAGAACTCGACTCAGAGCAAAACATGCCAGCTTTCCTACAACAAATTTTTCGTTTTATCGTCAGTACTTTGTTCTCTCCACTTTGTTGATAGGGCTCTCGACTTCCTAGCAGCAGATAATAATTACACAAAAAAATAATAAATTGTTTGGTTTTTTTTTTTCATGAAGTGTACATATTTGCAAAATTTGTGATTGAGACATTACTAAAAGTCAATCATTATTGTTCTGGAGGAGCTAAGCCTCCCTCCCTCTTCTTGTCCTGGAAAAGTTTTATGATTTTTTTTTTCCTTTGAAATAGTGCTCACATGAATGTTTCACACACTTTCACCATCCTTCGACAACTACCACTGTGATGAACATCTTCTATACTAGTGATATCGGTAGCAATCAGACAGTCAAATATATTGGTGATGCCATCGCCCCCACAATACTCGCACTGGATTGCACATGAATATTGTTATAAAAACGTGTTTTTATTGTGTTATGTAGCAAGTGCCACCTTTTCCCCTCCCCTTAAAATTCACAGTTGTTAAGTTATTATGCGCTCTGTACACAATAAATATCAGAAAACAAATTTTATATTTATTTTTATATGACAATAAACTACTTTGAACTTTGAACTCTGATTTACAAGACTTCAGTAACTTGGGACAGATGCACAGTTTATTCTTATTTCTTGAATGACAGGAAGGGGATTTAGATTAAAGGCATAATTTACCATTTGCAGATGAAAGCATTAGTGCTCTAAAATAGTTCTAAAATGTGAGTTAGGGATAGAAACAACCACTGTCAAAATTTGAATCCGTATAATCGATGTTAAGTGTTGTTAAATACACAAAATGTGAACAATAGTTATAATAAAAATGTTTCCAGACTAAACCGTATACAGTTACGGTTTATTGAGAAAAACCCTGATATCTCCTTATATTTTAGGTTTCATTGCAAATATTTCATATGGTAGGATGTTTTATGATACAACAGACCTACACATATGCATCAAATGTGATATCTTGAACATTTATGAAATCACTGCTCCCAAAGGTAAACTGGACCTTTAATAGGTTAATGGGAGCCTTGCAAGGTCATCACGTCTTCACCTCCTCCGTTTCCTTCTCCACCTTGTCTGCGATTGAAATCACTGTTTAAACTTTCGTGCAAAAATGCGTTTGTCTGTTACTATTGTTACTCATTATAGTCAAGCTGCAGTATCCCCACAATAATGCTATTGTTGTATGCTGCCATCTACGACAGAGATTCAATCGCGTTCAAACGAGAGGAGCTGTGCCAAGATGTATGGGATATTGGATGCCTCCAAAGTTGAGTTCTTTCTGCAGAGCTTTTATGTTTGTGGGGATAGTTAGACGCTCTATGGACTCTTGGAGGCATTACTGCTTCTTGTTGGAGTCAGAATGCAAGTGTCCTTTATTCGTCGTTCCCCAATATAATATTATTCCAACACATTTACACTTGATACATCATGTTTACAAAACATGTCCCGGTGACTTTCCGGTGTTGTTTATATTTACACACATCGCTTATATCGTGAGATGAGGTGAAGACAAATGACAGGAGGAGCGGAAAGGAAGTGGGAATAGAAAGTGGCTGTCAGCATGTCAGAAGATTAGTTGATGATCTTAATGAGAGAACGAAACCAGAGATAGGTAAGAACTTGACTGTGGAAGGGTGGCTGTGAGATGGATGACTATGGAATGAATGAGACATGCTGTTCACTGCTACACCATTATAGACCCAATACTTCTTGTACAGACACAATAATGGCAATAAAAGATACTGTTCCTAAATCATGCATAATTAACTGAATTTGTTGAATTTAGATGCCGAGTTGTAACAGAACTATAAGAACAGCGCGGAATCAGCCAAGATACCACTTATTATCATATATTATGGCATGCCACGCGTCCCCGCAGCGCACCATGTACATGACCCGGTGCATGACTTCTGCAAGTTTGTCAAGTCGCGTCTCGTAATGTTCCTAGCTGTTTTACCTCCTCCTCCTCCTCCTCCTCCTCCTCCTCCTCCTCCTCCGGGACCAGTTATTTATAGCAATGGCGGACAATCTGCTATGCGGTCTCTTTCTTGATTCCACATTTTATTTTATTTTTTTTTTTTAAATTTGGTTCTGTCCTTGATCGTATCTGCGCCTCACATCATGTACATCTGTAGGCAGCGCGTGTGCTTGCGGCCATTATAGTTCTACTAACATTGTCTTTCTTTTTCTGTTTTTTTCTTTTTTCTTTCTTTTGTCTTCACTACAACTACCTCTCTTTAACAGATGTCATAGATAGCTATTCCTGACCACACATTAGCACCGTTGATTAACAGGTGTTTAATTATCATTTTTATTGATATTATTGTGATTATCAATATTTTCATCATTTGTATTATCATTACCAACCACTAAAATTATTATCACCGTTACTATTATGTTTATCAGCATTACTAACATAAAAAGTACTGATATTGTAGCCGTTATTATTTACTATCTTTGACATCATACTTTTCTTTATTCACTAATGATTTTCCCTGAACAAGTAATGTCGTAAAAAATGTGATGATGCTCGTAATGCTTTTTTAGCAGTCCCCTCCATTTCCAACAATTTTGTTTCTGCATTTGCAATAATGATATAACATTGATTTGTATCTCTGTAAATAATTTACCTGTGTCTTTATTACATGTTATTATGTACATCAGCTGTATCGATTTTGAGACATTATCTGTATATGCGAACATTAATATTTTCATTGTATTCCTAATTATTTGTTTGTTGGAAATGAAATAAATCAACTTGAAATTGAACTTGAACTTGAACAACATACCATGCGCATGCACTGCACTGGGTGTAGCACTTTCAATAATAAGAGTGATCGTGTTCAGGTATCCTGAAGTATGAGTTTCATCATACGTTTTAGATCAACAACCGCAGACTCTAAAAAGACTGTGTTCTTTATGTAGCCCACTTGATTTGAATGAATTTACTAACATTAGTTATCAGGCTATGTGAGGACAAAGCACTATCGAGGCAAAGCACCGGGGGAAAGGGGGATACAAAGACCAACTGATATGATTGGGAGACAATTTCGCATTGAGTGAACCATAGCCAAATTCGGATGCTGTTCGTTATTCCAAAGGTTCGATATTCCGAAGGTTCGTTGTTCCGAAGGTTCGTTAATCCGTAACACACAAATTTCCTATACCTAGAGGTTCGTTAATCCGAAAATGAAAAAGGGTTCGTTAATCCGAACATTTGTGGGGTTATTCCGAAGGTTCGTTATTCTGAAGATTTGTTAATCCGAAAATGAAATTCGGAAAAACGAACCTTCGGAATAACGAATCTTCGGACTGAAGAGCCTTCGGAATAACGAACCTTCGAAATAACGAGCTGTAACCGCCAAATTCATATAGCTACGTGACTTCTTACAGTCCCCAACGAGCATAGTGCTATTTCTCCTCATGAGCACGTATATTTTAGAGCTGCTTATATAATGGCGCCAATATTGTATGAGGGATCAAATTACCCTAATGGATGCACGTTCGGATTTCCACAAAATTGTTTGATGAGATATGAGATACGTATCTAAAGGGCAATATAATGATATCATGTAAGAACATCGTATAATCCGTTTACGCTTTGTTGTGGTGATGAAGAAACGACGGTGCGGTTATAAATCGGTACGTTTTAACACAATATCATGCAATCATGACAATAAATACATGATAAAGAAAGTCCGACTTCCAGGACCTGAGTACTGAGTTCTGAGTACTGCACTCACACCAACTTTTGTTTCATCGCGATGACACATAGCAAAAAGACTTAACACTCACTTCAGAGCACCCAGTGACTGGGTGCCAATGATAGATGTCACCATGCTTTACCTCCGAAGTTTAGTTGTCACCCTTTTGATACCAGGATACTTACCTCTTGAGCAATGGCCTCCACACTGGCTACGCTCTTGGAGACGAGTCCCCATACTCCAAAGCCCAGGATAGCGGCCCCGCACAGCCAGAAGATGACATTGAAGGAGAAGATGGTGTACTTGGCGCAGAGGCTGACTTTCACACCCCGAGGGGCCATCCGGACCGGTTGTCGAGGTGCGGCCCGTTGCTGGAGGTGTTCATTCGTGACTGGGTGCGGTTCGGTTTTCGACTTCCCCATGTTCCTAAGAACTCTGACTTATTCCTGCCTCCAATGCAATCTTGCAGATGGAAAGAAAAGAGAGAAAATGTAATTTCTATGTCGCCTTGACTATCCTGGGTTCATAATCGAAGTGATATTGTGAAAAATGCGGAATACAACTTAATGTTTATCTCCTTTCAAACACATGAGCAATAATGTTTAGTGGCGGGTGGTTTCACGGCACACCATGTATTCTTTCTTGATGTGAGTGTGGTCTTGAAAAGAACCTTCTCGATTATGATGTTTCATTGAGCATGTTTGGCCATCCTCGAGACTTTAGAAGACTCCTGAAAACAAACCAACTTTTAGGCTGTCACTTCAAGGAAACTAAACAGTTACCTTTTCCTATCCCTATCCAGGCCTGATTCTATCGATTGACCTTAACGAATGGACTTTCAGCGAACTTAACCACTTTGAAGCATGTAATACGAGATCCGCCGCCACCTAATTAAGCGCAATGAGTACATACAGATGTTTCGAAAATGATGATTGCAACGTCATTGAATAAAAGCCAGTGATAAGCAGCGTGCAAACCTCAGAACATGGCTAATACACATTTGACTTGCCTATAGTAAGACATACATGTCGTCTTCTGTTACTTTCTGTTTCTTATTATCTGTTTGACTCTGGAAAAATATGAGTAAAAGGTGCACGCTAGACGATGGTACAAATCATAATCCATTAGCTAAAAAGTTAGCTTTCTCTTTAAAAGTGCATCGCATTGAAACTTGCATTTCGCTAATGAAATAATTTAATGTCTGAACGGTGATATACAAATACATACCACAACTGCACATGCATTTTCCTCGATCTAAAACAATGCTTATCTTATGCGCATTTGATTTATAGATTTTTCAAAACTGCGTTGAGTTTTGCCCCGGCTTCCTGGCGGTGGAGATCCTACGATCAAAGCAGGGAAGAATGTTTAAAATGTTTTTGTGACACTTATGTCATAGACAGAGGCATGCATTGATTAACGAAGTGATGAATGTCCATGTGTATGTGGGGTCATTTATGTTCCGTCTAACAGAGATAATAAGCGCACTTGAGTGCATGGTATACACATCTTCACGCATCGTCAGTGTAGAGCAACAAGTCCATCTACGGAGCGATTTTAATTGGGTACGGTGCGTGGCCGTTGCTAGGATACGTCAAAATAAAATGAATAAATCATCCTTGACTGTGATCGATAGAAGAGGAAGTCCTGTATAGAGCATCTTTACTATCTGGGAACCATAGTTCGGAATAATCGACGCACTATGAGTAATTGGCAATGGCAATGGGAGTGTCTATTTGTTTTATTACGACATAAATTATAGCACGGTCATAACACGATTTGGGCATATTCACTCACTACACGAGGATTCCTATTAACAAACCAGTTTATGACTGCACTGTATATGTGTGTACGTGTTTAGGAAGTGGTATGGATACGATTCAGGTAGGAAAATGTAGTACCATCTTTGACTGAAGTCAATCTAAAAGGAACAATCTTCATCGGGAGAAAAATATGAATCTTTGTGCTTGTTGAATTTAGAGCCGAACTTTAACACGGTCACAGTTCTGCTAGAAGGGAACGATTTATTGAACACAAACTTTAGTCGTAGAAATTTTAAGAAGAAGAAAAAGAAGAAGAAAAAGAAAAAAGTAGAAGAAGAAGAAGCAGAAGAAGAAGAAGAAGAAGTATTGTTGGCAGTAGTTAACTGTTGTATAATGTAGTAGTAGTAGTAGTCATGGTAGTAGCAGTAGTATACAGTAGTATAATTGTGGTATGCAGTATAACATAGTAGTAGTAGCAGTGGCGGATCGGAGGGGGGCGCATCGGGCGCGCGCCCCCTCTTTATTTCTTGTTAAAACAAAAGGAATAAAAAGAAAAAAAATGAGATGAAACCCGGAAGTAGCACCAGAAATATTGTTTGCACCCCCCCCCCCCTTTACGGAAATCCCGGATCCGCCCCTACAGCAGTATAGTTGTATAATGTAGTGTTAGTATAATGTGATATCAGTATATCATAGTAGTAATAATAGCAGTAGTATAGTAGTATAGTCGTATAGTAGTGCATAATGTGCAGTGGTATACAACAACAGTGGGAAAACTACCGTATATAGATAGTATAAGACAACCTATACATGAAGATATCAACAGAAGACATGAGAGAAGTAGAACCACTATTATAGATGTTGGTGTCCGTGTTGAAAAAAAGGGGGAAACCTGAGGAAATGAATTCCGAAAATAATAAATCTTGATCGTTGCTAGCCCGATCAGACGCCGTTACACTTGTGTACAGCGACAGGGCTGTGTCTAGTTAGATCGTTGCCTATATCAAATGAATCTCGTGACACCCCACACTTTATAGGCCTAACCTTTGGCGTAACATTTGACACGTACGGAAACCATACAGAACTGATGCTATCGCGCTCTTTGAGAGAAAAAAAAAAGAACAAAACAGACATTGCACAGAATCAACCATCAATATAAGATTTTTCTCACACACACACACACAAAAAAAAAATCAGATAAATCGTAGGAAACATAGCAGAAGTATACATCTACTTCAGAACGTTATCGTACGCTTATTTAACATACCGATGTACAGTCTGCCACAGTGACAGAGAGACAGAATTCCAACTTGTCATACCTATACAATATCCTTCAGTTCAGTTCAGTTCAGTTAGTTTTTATTTCTGCATTTCAAAATCAATACAAATCAACAAATCAACAAAATACTTACATAGTCATTTACAGAGCTAATATTCGTAACGTTTGGATCATACATACATTTTTTTTTTCAAGAACGAATATTATATATAAAAGGAAGCGATAGGAAATGATAAAAATGAAATGCAGGGGACCATCATCATAAGCTAAGCTTGACGAGGAAGATGGCCCCAGGTAAGGAGATACCTACCAAAATTCTTCGACGCTCAGTGGACATGGGATATTTCACTCATTCTGTACGGAAGACACTACATTATCTCTTTTGTTTTGTTTGTTTTATACGATCTTCCACTTTTAAAATGACTATTAATACACAGCCCTGTCGCTGTACACAGAATGTCGCACGGCGTCTGGTCGGACTACTTTCAGAACTGCTTCACTAGAAACAACACCATCTCATCAATAGAAACTTCATAATCTATAATCTTCTCACATTTTGATATAAAATTACAGTTTTTTTTTTTTTTTACAATGAAAAAGTGGACTTGATATCTCCCCGGGTGAAAACATAGTTCGGCCAAGCGGGACGGGTTGAAGTAAAAATATGAATACGAATGTATAGATATATGAAACATAATGATATCGCTATACAGTGTAGTTACATTTACCAGCTCAGCATATCCCATGCAACGATCAGATATAAGAACATTCATTCATTGATTCGAGTTATTAATACCAACACAAGGCAGGAATTGTCTAAATCACGACAAAAAGACTTACCCTCTGTTAGTTGGTCCACATAAAGTTGAGACACTGAATGTATCTCTGGAAAGATACCACAATGCGACCACTAAAACAATATTCCGCGTTGGTCTCGACGTTTCGTCCTGTTTATTCCGAATACTTCCACATTTTTCTACGTAAGGTGGCTTCAATGATTGCAATATCTCACAGTCATTCTACCTATGTAGATGCTGCCATGTAACATGAGTTGTCCAATGAGAAGTTGCTGGTCTATACAACAAACATGACAAATTGTCGATATTCGTATAAGCAAGTCATAAACGTCCCCTTATCTTTCTGGCTAACGGATCTTCCACATAGCACGTATCATGGGTCATCCCATAGAACCAGGAAAACGAACTACTGCTGATGGCACCGACTGGTGTCGAACGTGCAGTGTTTCCAGGCATGCTAGAGTCACAAGAATCGTCCGCTGTATTCCAACCAGTGGAAATGACGGCTGGTGAAAACTATCCACATGGTACAAAAAGTGAGCGCTGTATAACGTTTACCTTGTCTTGACATATTTCCTAATCCCTCCTCTATTTTTTCTTTTCTTTTAACGTCAAAGGGATAGTTTTACTTCTTATTCAAAGATTTTTCTCCTTTCTTAAACATCATGCAAATTTAAAGAAGTAGTAGCTAAACAAGAGAGAGAGAGAGAGAGAAAGAAGGAGAGGGAGAGAGGGAGGGAAGGAGAGATAAACGTTGACAGAAGAGGAAGAAAAAAGGAAAGAAACCTTGAAATAATAAAGACACTCTAATATGCTCTGGAGGGCATCGTCAGCTAGAATATGATATTCATGCTGAGTTACGGAGTCAGTTTACTGCTAGGGGCAAAATTGGATCATCCGAAAAACTAATTTCACAGATATTTAGCATTACATTCAGAGAAAGAGAGAGTTTCAACGTCGCTCACACATTGGTAAATGGGCATACTCGATTAACAGTCGATAGAAATCAGCATTGTGGATCTATTTACCAGTACTTGGTTTCATTTTCGCTTCATAATAATCTCTCTCCCTCTCTCTCTCTCATTCTTTCTTTCTTTCTCCCCTCCTTCCCTATCTTTCTATTATATCTTATCTATCTATCTATCTTTCTGTCTCTATTAGTCTAGTGGGATTTCTGAAAAAGGGCTCTCTGAAATGGTGTTAGAGGCATTTTTGAGTAAAAGTTGGGAACTGGTCTCTTATACCTAATTTGAGTATGCTGAATCCGAAAAATCCGGTTCCCAAGCGAAATTCGCCGATCTTGACCATCTAATTTGCATAAACAAAATGGCTGCCAAGTCACAGAAATTATCAGTTTAGATACGCATTTTTTAGAAATTCTTTGCAAACGAGCTGGAAAAAAGTGATTTGAAATGTTTGTGCAGAGAATAGAATTATCAATAAACGTTTCTCAGGTGGTGAATAGTATGTTTTATTCATAATTATGTAAATTAGGACTGAAATATGCATATATATATATATATATATATATATGTATATACATTAACACCGAAAGAGTAATCTTGACATTTTTTTTTCTAGAGAGGCAAATTGAATACTAAATATGTAAACTTTGAGGTTTTGAAGGTTAGGAAAACTCCAGTTCCCAATTGAAATTCATCGATCTTGACCAACTAATTTGCATAAACAAAATGGCTGCCCAGCCACAGATATTGTCAGTTTCGTACACGCATTTTATCGAAATTCTTTGCAAACGAGCTGAAAAAAAAGTGATTTGATAATTTGTACATAAAATAGAAATAGCAATTTGAGGGATAAACGTTTCTCAGGTGGTAAATAGTATATTCTATTCATAATTATGCAAATTAGTACTGAAACATCCAGATATTAACACTGGAGGATTTTTTATATATTTTTTTTTTCTTGAGAGGGAAGTTAAAAACACAAGATATATAGACTTTAAGGTTTTGAGGGTTAGATAAAAACCAGAATCCCTTCTTCAGTATGGTATCAAAATAAATGCAAATATTGTAATTGGTATGCAAATCATATATGTAGCTTTCATGAGTTTTATGTGCATGCAATTCATTCAATAGCCTATATACTCTGGTAAAATTCTATTTTTTCAAATCCTCTAAAAAGGTCCTTTTGGATTTTTTTTAAGAACTCAAGTTAGGAACCCGATTCTTAACCAAAATTGATTGTGCCAGGGCAAAAACAAAAAACATAAAAAAAAACGTGTTTTTTTTTTCAATCGAATGAACTTTAACATCTGATTTGCATAATATTTACAAAATAGCTGCAATATTGCCATACATCGATAATCGCAAAACGAATTGATGAAAACTCTCTACGCGGATCATGACTCAACTTTTTCAAGGGATGGTACAGTATTGGTGGAGATGAGAATTGGGCTTTACACTTTTTGCGAGATACCAAGAAAACGCTTGTGATATTGTGCAGAACATATCATTTTAAGAGGAATTCAAAGTTTATTTGATGAAAATCGGGTTTGGAATGACTGTAACATCCAAAAACAAAGTAAAACAAAGCGATCGCAATAAAGTGTGGGTCCCACACATAAGAATCACTCTTTTTTGGATATCTCCGCCATTTCAAAACCAATTTTCATCAAATAAATGTTGAATCCCTCATGTTTTACATGCTCTTTCATATTTCATTAAAGGTTTCTCATTATCTCACCAAAAAAGGTTAAAAACCTGAAATTAGGTCTCAACAAAAACTGTATGATCCCTTTTGAAGGGTGGGGGATGCCATCGATCAATGCCATTTTGTTTATATACAACATCCCTTATTGTATTGTTCCATTATGCAAATCTGTAGCATTAGCACGGAAATTCTAGAGTCCCATTTAACCATGGTAATCATTATTATATAAATGATTACATATTATTATATAGCAAACATTCGTCCATAGGTTGAAATGGGATAGGTGGTTTTATTCTATTTTCTCTTGAAGCGTTTTATTTTTCTTGAAAGTCGACGAAAATACCTTTAATGTCACAACAAACATTACCGATGCCCCAATGAATAAACAAAATTATGTTGTAAGTACGTTGGATGAAATTATCTATATATAAGACTGGAGAAGGATCCATTGGAAAGGTAAGCTTGTATAATAGCACTGGCTAAAGATCAAGAAGTTTAAGATCGCGATCTCCAAGATCTCAAAAGGCGCGGCCAAATTGTCAAACTATCGAATATTTTAAGATCGCAGTCTTTAAGATCTTGAAGTTTTTCAAGTGCGTGTGACTGCAAACTTTCCGCGAAACTTCCCACTACAGCTAGGGATATTTCATTTTATAATGCTGTGATCGCCAAACTTCTCGATCTCTTGCCAGTGTGACCGGACAACAAAAGATCGTGAAGACTTCGCGATATCAAAGTTTGCGATCTTTTGCCACTCTGACCGCGCCTTATCATGATAAACTTAAATAACGATGTTAGAATAGCAGTGAGGGAGAAGAAATGGGAAAAAAAAAAGATGCGTGGCACACACCTACCTATTTGATCCTTCTACATCCGTTATAAGAATGTAACTTAGTCAGCTTCCAAGACAGTTTGAACTCTGAAATTTCCTCGGCCAATGCAATCTGCGAAATACTGTAAGGGGTTTACACCTTCCAGTTCCTTTTTATTTTTGTTTTTGATATACGTGGATAACATACCGCCAGTGATAACCACCAAGTATGATGCATTTCAATTTATTCCTAACTGACGACGCCACGCTCCCTTGTCTGTCTGACTTATGATATATCTCACTGTGCAGGTGTGATTCAGATCATAGAAATGACACTCTCAGCAAACAGGCCTCTCCAGTGGATTGTAAGAACTAAAGAATAATGAAAACTCGTTAGAAACCACGTTAATACATACAGAAGATTTCACTTCATATCAGACGTAAATGGTCGGCATTTTGCCTCTCATTATATGCTTTATCAAGTATAGTTTTTTTAATATCCACGTTTCATTTGAATTTCTGCCCAAGAATTAGGATATGGATCCTTTCATGGAGGACCTGAGTTTCCCACCACCTTGCGAACATGAAGTTACTTTTGTTCCGTTGACAGATAGCATCAATCCGATAGCTACATTAAAGAGGGCTTCTTCCGTAGATACTGGAGTTGTGCTTTTTCTACCAGACTGATACTGACAGTATTGAACTCTAAGTGATCAATGACTCACAATCATCAAGGATGCTGCTTGTACTAGAAGAAAACTAAAGGGTTCAAAGAACATGATTGTTATCAGTCTTCTTTATAAGAATAAACTTATATTCGGTTCAAAAGATGCATCACACAAGCTCGTTTTGGTACAGAATTATGTTCCGCCATTTTACCGAAAAAAAGTATACTGAACTCTCGCGGAAGCAGTTCAACGACAATACTCCTGTTAAAAAAAAATATATATTATAAAAAGAAGAAAATCCTGCTCATTGTGCCAGACCTGATTGTTGTTAGCAACATTGTGATGATGCAAACCTTGCATGAATGTAGATCAATTTAGCTCGATTGAGAAATAGACTTTTCGAATCAGATTATGTTTTTTTTTTTCAGCCAAAATAATATAAAGGTGTTGATGACTAGAATTACAAAGTTCATCCTTCGTTTCTGTTTCTGACACTGTCCGAGATACCAGTATTTTTCTTACATTTTTTTTTTGCTTGAGCTTGCAGAGTGGGTGAAGAGATAAGAGATGAAGAGATAAAAAAACAAACATAAATTATGACGAGATTTATGAAAGTTGCCACTTGATGTTAAATTCAACAGATTGAAAATAATCATAAACCAATCTATCCAATGAAAACGACAAAGTACATGGAAGGATGAAGTGACCTTGCACTTATCCATAGAGTAATGTATAGTGATGTGATTGCCCGATAACTTTGATGGCAAAACCTTGTTTTGGTGGCAGATGGGTAAATATTTGCTTAATTTATTATGCAAATGAGATCATAGATGTGTGTTGTTTAGTAGTTACTCTCTCTCTCTCTTAATCACACCAGGAATCATTAACAGGTCTGGATGTAATAACTATTATGAAACATATTCTTATAATGCGGCAGTGCGTTGAAGAATCTCGACACCTGCCTGGTCTACGGCCTCTTGAATATCAATTTGCAAACATATTTCCTATTAGTGTCATTCAGTTCTCCTTTATTGATTGATTCCAGTACTTGATTTACTTCAAACTCTGACGACATCATAATGTGCAACTTGTTTGCCCGAAAACTTAGCTGTATTTTAGTACGCCAAGGTACATTTTGATAGCAAGACTTTGTCTTAGGGAATATATCCATAGAAATGGCCAACTATTTCTATGATTTATATGCAAATTAGATTATTAGGGTATTTCTAATAGTTTTTTTTTTTGTATCTCTTATTTCACAAAAGAATCGTCAACTTATGTCTTGATATTATAACTATAATGATTCAGAGTCATATCGCGGCAATGTGTTGTAGAATCTCGAAGCCTGTCGAAGTGTAGCCTCTTGCATACCAATTTGCATACGTTTTTCCAAATATTGTTATTCATTTTTTAATTCTGAATTGGCTGATTCCAGTACTTGAATTTTCCTCGGACTCAGAGACACCATGCACACTTTGTTTGACCGATAGCATTTTTTTTTTTTCACTACGCCAAGGTACATTTTAATAGCAAAACTTTGTTTTAGGGGAAAATATGTTGAGAAAATTGAAGAATATTTACATAATTTAATATGCAAATGAGATGCATGTTTTATTTTAATACTCAAAGTTGGTTCTTGTATCTCTTTATCACACTAGGAATCGTAAACCGGTCTTGATACAATGATAACTATTACCAGATTCATGATTGAGATCCTTATATTGCGGCAATGCGTAGAATCTAGAATCCTGCCAGTTATGTATCTTCTTGTATACTAATTTGCATCTAGATAATTATTTGCATAAGTGTAATTCAATTCTTTTGAATTGATTGAATTCTTTTGAATTGATTAATTTTGATTCGACTCTGGCGACACCAAGTACTTTTTGTTTGCCCGATAACTTGTTAAAATGATTAAAAAGAGAAGTGAACACGTAGGTATACTATACCTGTGCATATATATGCGGTAATGCATTGCTGTATCAGCGCCAACTCTAATTTGCATATTACACTTCTTGATTTATATATGTAAGTGAAAGTTATGAACAACTGATGGCCTAGCTATTGTCTTTGCACCATAATTTTTGAAATTATTACTATTTCTGCATGTATAGGGAGAATTTATGAAAATGAGAACATCGAAACACCTTAAAAAGCAATAAATTGGCGGCCATTTTGTTTATGCAAATTAGATACTCTTAGACCCAAAATTCCGCTTGGGAACCGGAATTTTTGGATTCAGCGTACTTGAATTATACAAAATAGACCGGTTCCCAACTTTTACTAAAAAATGCCTCTAACAGTCACATTTTCCCCAAATCCCACAAGACTATATATCTATCTGTCTATCTATCTATCTATCTATCACACACGTACGCACATATATACACACACACACACACAGACACACACACACACACACACTCTAAGTTTTGTGTGTTCGATGTACGATCGATGACACAACGCTATAGCATATAAATCGACCCTTCTCCCTGATGCATTGTTCCTGGTTTTACATGATTCACAAAAATTCACTGTAACATTATGACGTCTAGACGTATAAGGATTGTACGGTATATTATAGAACTCTGGTGGCTTCAGGAAAATATTGTAGAATATTAAAAACCATTTTGTGACTTCATATTCATAAATGACATGGATTACGATGGGTCGACTTGTAGCTTCCCGTTCACAACAGGTATATAGGTAGATGGCATACAGTTTAGCGCACTGTCGATTAGCTAATAATTAACACGTATAAAGACAGATCGCACAATTAATAAGTTACAGTATCGGAGGTCCCCTACACAACGTTAATATTGTCGATGTTGACACAATGTAAACACATGCATTGAAACTGCCAAGATTTCGATCAACAAAACTTTAGAAAAGAGTTTTGAATATAAAAAAAGAGAAGAAAACATTGTCCATGAACATGACACATAGTCGTGTAAATCAATATTGTGCTATTTTTACTGCGTCTATTTTATTGCATCTTGCTGTTTCCTCGGTGCCGCTTTTGCTGGGGGGGGGGGGGGGGAGGGGGATGTAGTAAGTTTTGCCACATACTGTAGTTGTCGGTCCAAGCGAAGGGGTCGACTTAGAGGGCAGTATAACTCTTTATACCATAGGTGCTTTGTGAGAAAACAAAAAATGAAATGCTTTTTGGTCTTGTATACATGGATTGCAGTATAATATTGATCCAAAGAAATTTTACAGGCCTACTACTGAATACTACTGAATGACTGTTCGCGGACTTTTACAGATTTTTTTTTTTAAACTTATGACTTTTTAAAGTTATTCTGCCACACCAGTAAGCACTCCAAATCACACGAATATAATATACACATTATTGGCACAAAATGTGAAGAATTTGATTGCAAAACGAGTTAAGTCCCTTCTTGTCATTTTGATATATTTTGCTTTACATTTCCTAAAAACAAAGAAAATAATAAGATACAGGACTTTTTTTCACAATTTCATGAATATGTAACGCAATAAGTAAGGGATCATTGGGGAAAGTTTTATGTTGCTCTGTCCAAAGAATGAGTTACTTTTTCTATGGCACTTAACCCCTTTTGCCGCCAAACTCTTTGTGTAAGGATATCATGACATGATCGCACAATGATCCTGATAGTCATCAAGGTGCATGAAAATGGCAGTGGCTCAAGTTTAAGCATTTAGGACATGATTTGGGTTTGGTTTGATCTCGTTTTATTTCTGTAATTTCATAGCAGCCTTGAGAGCAGAATAACAATGAGATTTTCCCTAGGTTGTATATATTTGTCTAGATTGTACAAATCAATGTTTATTGCCACAATCTAACATATAAATTATGTCCCATAAAAGTATCACCTGTTTTGTATGGACAATAAAAAAACGGGGAAGTATCGAGGGGTCCACACTTTACAAGCGTTGTCTTTTCAGTGGGTCCTTCCGTTTTTCACACTGACTTTGATATTTCACTTTATTTCTTTTTACTTCAGGCATTATAGTGTATCTTTACTGTAACTTTGCAAGCATTGTTTACTCTGTTAAATTTCCATTGTTTCGTTTATACGATTTCTATCTCTGGAGAAAGTTAGATATATTATAACGTTATTCGTTATTGTCGAAAACGAAAACAAATTTTAATTCTAATTTGAAATAGGCCCTATAGAAAGGAAAAAGGAAATGAGAGGAAGATAAAGGGACAAACGAAAAGGGGAGGGGTGAGAAAAGATAATGTCGTCACTTCCAGGCAACCATTTCGCCAACTTCGAATACGAAGTTTCACTCTCTAGAGTAATTGGTTGACTTCAAAATTGATTAATCAATCCTTTTAAATCTCCTCTTTTCTGAACGCCCCATTTGCTTGAGGGTGTGTGAGCTTCATTACCTCCGCCAGTATAGGTGAAATTTATATAGCAGCGGAGGTAATGTTTTCGGTCATGTCGTTTCCGCATGTTTGTCAGTCCGTCTGTCTGTCTGCTTATCTGCCTGTCTGTTTGTCTGTCCCAGTTTGTCTCTATGTCTGTCTGTGTATAACTCGAGAACGGATAAATGAATTTCCACCAAACCTGCAGGGTGTGTTATTAATGAGGCAAAAAAAAAAAAAACTGTGAAAATAAAATGAAGTGAAGAAATAAAAAAAAAGACACTAAATTAAATGTAACCCATTATCAAAGATGCGTGGTTGATGGAACCATTTCACAAGATTTCACTCTATACACAGTCATGTTAATGTCCCGTTGTCAATCTAGCAGAATGAGTTGAAACGAATTTGAATTGAAAATGTGTTTTATTATAAAAGAAAATCCTTGGCAGCCCGCAGACTGAATTGCGGACATTTTACATAATTTAGATTGAAACCAGTCACAGTTTGAATGCATTGAAATGAGTACAAAGCAATTGAGGAGTCCCAGAGTGAAAAATTAATATATCCATCTTAAATATTGCACAATAGAATTAATTTTTTACCGCTAAACAAGAAAAAAAAATGTAAGGATTGTGATTTCTACTTATGATACACAACATATCTAAAACAATTAGGAAGCCTATACTATAGATCACACCTGTCCGTTAAAAACAAACGTATCATATCCACCCATGTCAATTTCAAGATACATTCTAGATATACTTTGTCTAACACCACTGTTCTCATTATCGTTATGTTTTGATGTCGTCAGGCAGTCGGTATAAATGAAGTAACGCCTTTGCATTTTAAAGGGACTGAGCAGTTCAAATGCATGCTCATTAGGCCATTTCGTATTGACTCATTAGGCCTATGTTGAATACTATTATCATCACTTCATATACACTGTATGTGGATGAAAGAATGTCTTAAATATGTGCAATATAAGTCTATGTCATTTTGTGATAATATTTCTATTTGTTGTACAGATTAAGGGCCTACTTGTCATACGCCCACAAAAAAACAAAAAACAAACAAACAAAAAAATCAATGGGAAAGTATATTCGACTGTTAAACATAAATTACCGTGGTGGTAGTGGTACTTTAGAAATGACTGACAGGTGATGTCACTGACAGAATCTTGGTTTGAAACTTGTTGTTGTCGTTATTTTGTGGGCGTATCCGACAATCCGAGTAATCTATTACTGAAAAAAAAAATAGAGGAAATTTTATTACATAAATATCTATGACACGTATTTAGATATTTAATTGGCCATAGGATGAGTGATGTCGGTTGAGAGTATGATGAATCAAGACAAGACCAAATGAAGGCAACACACGCATTTGCATAGAACTTGCTACATGTAGTTCCCCTTGTTGCGCCAAAAAGCGACCCTTGATGATACGGAGGGCCAGTGATCATGCATCGGATGGCCGATCGGATCGCGATCTCAGATTCCAAACAAGATGGCGACTTCCAAGGATTCAACAACAGGTAGCACTACTGACCATATCGTTCTGAGTAGTGGTGTTCCTCGCCAATCTAACGATGATATAGTGTTCAAAGGTAAAGAAAGTAAAAAGGGTCGTGCTGAAAGTACGAAAAAGGAAACGAGAGAATCCAGAGTGGTGCCTGGAACACGGAAACGACGAGGTAAGCAGCTTTGTAGTTAACGTTGACGTAGGAATCGAGCTAGTCCCATACGTGTATTTATATGCTGTGTCAGGGAATTATATTGTGCTAGAATTTGTTAGAAAGAGAGATGCCTATAAACGTTAGCTCTATGTGACTATAGTAGAGTCTACTTGTCTCTCTTCCAGTGCTGTGCAGAAAACTCCATGGATTGTAATCTGAAGCTCGTTCACTTTGCATGGAGTTTTCTTTTTTTGTTGTTGATATTTTTATGTGAGTAGATACTGCGGATCTTGTTTGAGAATGCGAACATTCACTATAGGCAAGGGCAGGGACTCCGAGGGAGATCCTAGTGCAGTGAGCAATGGTGAGAGTGTTTCAGTTGACTTGCACTTACAATTATTTCCTTTCATGTCAATCATTTACATCCATAAAGTGAACAAAAAGCTATCTGGTCCCTGGACCTTATTTGTATGCTAGTGTTGATAATGTGTCACCGGCATATGAAAGCTGGGGAATGAAACCCATAATATAAAAATGGATTAAGTGAATGCAGCAATAGAAATAGAATGTTAAACTTCTTGTTCAGTGTTCTAGTAAATTATAATTTGTAGATGGGGTTAGAACACATCAGTGAAGTTTGAGGAAAATCTGATAGTGATACACCTTTCAAACTTAAGAATTGTTAAAGTTTTGATGCCACCATTGCATTACTGAATGCTGCCCTCACTGTTAAGTGATGAGGTGTGTGTGGTGTAGTGAGCGTACTGTATGAGACGAAATTTTCGTGGTGGTTTTATTTTCGCGAATTTCGCGAATTGCTTTGAACATCGAAAATAACAATGCGCGAAAACAAAAACGCTTGCGACCCTCGCAACCGCGAAATTAACAACACACGAAAATGTCCCTCAACTAGCAATTCGCAAAAATATCTGTACGCGAAAATTTCAGCTCGTACAGTATTGGTATGGTGATATGGTAGGGATAATTTTTGAAAGGAATACACTGTACCAAATATTACTTCAACCACCACTCCTAGACAGTATGTGAATACGGTGATTTGCTTGCGTCAAGTGGCATGCAAATGCATTTTTACAAGTTGGGGTGTGAGGACAAGTCATGTGCAAACTCGAGCAAGTGTCTATGGGAAATGTGTGTTGTAGCAAAATCAGCCCATTCTCAAGTTTAAGAAGCAGCTCAATGCAAGCTGTGAATGAACATACTTAGAGTCCCTCCCCACCACCCACCCCCCCCCCCCAAATAAAAGAAATAGTGAACAAACACAAAGCAAAATGTAAATTGATTAATAGGGCAACTTTCTTTATTGTTGTTGTTGAATGTTGCATCGTTTTCCTTATCAGAGACAATGTGTAAGAATTTAGAAACCTTCATTTTGATATTGATCTTCTGAAAAATTGTAATTAGACCCATACAGGCCACAAATAATACAGCATAAAAAGCCTTATATTTAAGTTACATTGCCCGGTACAGTTAAACCAACCAAAATGCTTTTAGAGTCATATCTTTCACTGACATTTATTGAGTGTAACCTTCCTGCCAGATTTCTGTTATTTCCTCAGTTAAGTTTAGGATACTGTAACCTTCTTGATTTTATTTTCCAAGAACAAATTCTGGCTGCCTGCATAAAAAAGAACACTCGGTATGGATATGCAATGTGTGACATGAAGTGATAGGAACAGACATCAGGGACCTCATTTGAAATTAGTCACTCATTATCACTTCGCTGTAGTAGGCCTCTCCTCTTATCCCCATTTTTATGCCTCTGCCACGAAGTGTCGCCGGAGGCATTAATGTTTTTGGGTTGTCCGTCCTTCCATCCTTCCGTCCGTCCCTCCGTCCATCCGCAATCGATTTTTTGGACAGCGTAACTCAAAAACCGTTTGAGGTATCCTAATGAAACTTGCCATGTGTATGTATGAGTGGGCGAAGTTGTGCCTATTAACTCTTGGGTGCACGTGCTTGAGGTCAAAGGTCAAAAGATCAAGGTCAAATGCTCAAAATTTCACTATTTCCCCCATATCTATTCAATGCCCAAAGGTATTTTCTTGAAACTTAGTGCACCAGGTATACATGTACTACCAAATGAAAAAATTCTCTAGACAGAGTTTTGGGTCATGAGGTCAAAGTTCAAAGGTCAAAGGTCAAGTTAAACTGTCATTACACATTGTCAAGACATACTGTAGACCTATTTAATCATGCATTATGGCGGAGGCATACCAGTCGCCATAGCGACATTTCTAGTTTCTTACTTGTAGGTAGGGACTAATTGATTCAGCACTCATCAGTGACGAATGCGATTCTGTTCTTACATGTCAGATGATAGACCAGTTTGATACACAAGAGTAGACATAAATTTGAGAAATATTTGATAGTCTATACTGTTTGGCAGTTCCTGCACACATTTTCATTTAGAATTACTTTCTTTTCTAGGCTTTACACTTCTTATATGGAATGACATACAGTACAGTGACCATTGAATGAAGCAGTGCCAAGAGTGCTTTTAGCCTACACATTGAAGGGCTATTACAACATTGTAGAGATAGGTCGATTTCCTGACACAGGAAACAGGTCCTTAGGTAATTACTCTCAGTCTCTCAGTTTTTGTAGTCAGTGATATTATCTTTGAATGTGAAGGTTAAGGAGAAATACCTGTAAGTTGACTTTCGAAGAATGAAGATTGACTTGCACTGGCATCGATGGGTTAATCATTGTCACATGAGAAGTGAGAAAATCTAGCTTTTATATTCACTTTCATTTCAAATACAGAGCTGCCAAATTGCAATGCTTTTGTCATAATTCCATGAAATTATGATAATTCATCAATTTCGTGATAATTGTATTTGCCCCTGTGAATAACAACAATTCTATTCCAATTTGGTGAGATGTTTGTTGCATTTGATATCTTGGTTGTGCCAATGACAATGATAATAAAAAAATCCTTATTGAATATGATTTCTTTCTTGCCAACATTTAATTCTGATCATATGATCTAAGTGTTGGCATCTGTATTCATTGTACTGGTATTATGTCATGGTGTCATTTGTTTTTGCATAAGAAATGAATTACATTCAATTACCTAATTAAGAAACTGCTTGTGTATAGTACGTAGACTTGAAACTGAAATTAAATACAAAACACAAATTACTTAGGATGCATGCATCTGTGGAGGTGATGAACATGATAACATCCTTCTAACAGGTAGATTTGTGCAGATGTCGAGTGTACGGAGAGAGAAGAATCCTAAAATGGAGTACATAAAAGTGATGTGTGAATTCACAGTGGTAAATGAACCCTGGTTGATTTGATAGTTCAGATAAAAGATCTTGTACTAGTTTGTCTTCTCTCCTTGAGATATATGAATTATTTGTATGAACACTTTTGAATGTGTGTTTCAGAAGATGTAAATGCTCTGACAATGCTTGACATAGTTACAGCATCCCAATGACTGCATTGTATCTAGTGAAAGGACAAAGTTAGCAATACTGCCCTCTTGTGGTATTCCTCTTGAACACTCTGAAACCACATTTGATCACTGTGAATGGTAAATGGATACGTAATCGTCCCAGCACTCGTATCTCAAGTTCTGATAAAGATCACCTTTTTTTAGATTAATTGTCAGACAATCAGTCTAGTGATGTCCTGTCCAAATTCTAGCTGTTTCACCCCAAAAATGAAACCACCAGGGCATGTCAAAATAAAGGCTATCCAGTTTGTTGCCATTTTTTATGCTCTCCTGAATAATCAATATTTTTGAGATACAAAATTTTGTTGCCCCAACAGTGTCATGTGTTTTTTCTTTCCAACAAAATGTTCAACTGGACGAATATTCTTGAAATTTACAAATTGCAAAATATACTGCCTCTGATAGCATAGATACATCATACCAGTATGTTTGTTGTCTGTTTTTTTTTTTCCACCAACTTACATATTATCTCTAGAAAAGAGTTAATACTTAATTTTCATTATCTGATCACAGTGGTTCCTGATGGTGAATTAAGCACTTGTCAATTTTCTCTACTAGTCCCAATATCATTTCTGCAAAATATGTGGCATATCATAATCGCAGAATACCCTTGAAGAAAGCACTGTATAATGGCTTAGCATGAAATTAAAGGTGGATATAATGCATGTCATACTGGCCACATTTTTTTTTTTTTTTTTACCTGATGTCATAAAATTTGCTCTGGAGGTGTCTTGTGAAAAGAAAAAATCCAGTCACCTAATGATTTTATTGACAGTACCCACGGTGTTCTAGCTGTCATTGCCAATGGGTGAAATTTTGAAGATCCTATTGTGTACATGCTTTAAAAGCTCCTGTACAAGTTAACTTGCATACGTACAAAATCGTATGTGTTGTAGATATAGAGATCTATTCTTGGTGGGAGAGCTACAGGTTGTATGGTTTTCTTACAGTTTTGGTGGTGCTGCCCTCATTGATTCATCTTTTACAGCCCTTGGAGAGCCACCCAAACCAGATGAACATTTGCAAATTATTATGTTGCCTGTGTATGGCTGGTCATACTAAGTTCCTGTAGTTTTTGGTGATTCTGCCCTCTTTGTTCATATGTTTGTAGGCCACTGTGTCACATTTCTTGTTTAACCTCTACTGGCCACATTTCTTGCTATGTTTAATTCAAATTTACATTTTTGTCTTCCATAGGGAAAATGCAAATGACAATGTATGCCTGTGTTGCTCTTGGTCATAGTGTACACTGTGTTCTCAAGTTGATTTTCCACATGAATAATATTCCAGATTTTCAATCTCTAATATAATTCTATCTATTTAGGAGAATTTGTAACATATGGTCTCTTATATGATATCCATTTGTACTTCATGGCAATAGGTTTACATGTCTATATTCATGCCTCCACCAGAAGGACTGAGGGGCCTTTATATTTTTTGTTTGTCTGTCAGTCTGTCTGGCCATCTCACCTACACTATGAACATGAAGATCTTATCGTTGTGATAAACAAAGAAACATTCAGGAAAATTTCATGTTGCCTGAACCATTATGCTGCATTAAGTGCTAATTTGATTTCTGGGTAAAATTCCTTAGGGTCAAAGGTTAGTGACCTTTGGGGGAAATTGTATACAATTGTATCTTGGTGTAACTTCATCCAGGCATATCCAGTGGTACTAAAACTTTGTTGAACAGGTATTGATAGACAAATAGCTATTTGCATGAAACGACAATTGTTGAAAGGTCAAGGTCAAAGGTCACTACAGTACTTTGGGGGAAATGTTAAATCCAGTGTCTTGTACTTAAGAAATTTCCCGTAATTATGTGAATTGGTGGACAGGGCACAAGTGAATTGACAATCATTTATGTGAACATGATTGTTTGGGTAGGTCAAAGGTCATTGTACTCTATTGAGTAATATGGCATTTCTATCATTCTTTAATCAAAGTTTCAGTTACATTTGTAGGAATGTTCAGTAGCAGTATTTAGCAGGTGTACAAGGGTATAAATATAAACAATCAGTCTCTTCAAATGGCTGGGGTGAAAAGTTAAAGGCTAATATTAAAGGTCACCAAAATTTAGCTAAAATGTCATTTTTTGCCTTAAATCCGAGTTGATGGTGCAACGTTGAAATTGCTCTAGTCTTATGTTTGTTTGCTGGAATTGTCTGTGATATTCCTTTCTTACCCATACATGTAGGTACAGAACATTATGTGACTTACAGAGCCACACACATTTTCTCTGGTATTGATGTCTAGTTTGAGAGTTAAATGTAAACTGTGCATCATCATTTTCACCATACACAATTGTATAAATGTTTGTTTTTGTTTGTTTTTGATAAAGGAATAGGGGACAGAGCATGCATATTATAATTTGTATTAAGGAATCCATGATCATTTTACTTACTGTATACACCATATATTTAGTGAGTCTAAATTTTCACAAATCGGGACTTCTGTACAATTTTAAGAGTGGTTAAATTCGGGATTGGGATGAACAGTGATGAACGGAAAATTACATGCGTGCACCTTCACATTCATGTCCGGATCAGAGTTAATGATTTAGCGTGTTGTTTATTTCGCGAATAGCACCTGATTCACAATATTTGCGAAAATATAAACCTTGCAAGACATATGGTATACATTATAAGATTTACATTTAAAGTAGCTCATGGAATTATTATTCCCACTACTTCATTATGCAGATCACATGCTATGTACATTGTACAGTACCTGTGTTTTGTATGAAAAAAATGTCATTTCTAGCCATAACTTCTTTTTGGAACAAACAGGAGTAATATCATCATGTAAGAAGCAATGAAATTATGATGCTGGAGTACTGAATCTGATGACGTGACATCTGCACCTGCAACAATTGCCTTGGTCTTATTCTCCAAGGACTTAATAGGGTTAGGGTTAGGGTTAGGGTTATGGTTGTGATAGGATTAGGTTTATTTTGATGTGAGGATTAGGATTGGGGTTAGGGTTATGTTTGTGGGTAGAATTTATATTTGGCCTAGCGTGCAGATATTTCATGGGAGCAATTTTAGGAGGAGCAAATGTCACGGAACCACTGAATCTATATTGCAATGCACCAACTCATGGCAAATATTGTTGATTTGTGGTGTGATCTTTGCAGCTCAGAGAGAGGTAAAGGTAGAAATTGCACCAGCCAAGCAAACACACTGGTCAGCTAATGCTATCTCTGTGATTGCACAAATAGAATGAATTGCCCCAGTGTTTTCTGTCATTTTTTTTTCTGTGTGTGTATCCTTTTGCAGTTTTTAAAGTGTAGATGTATTTTATTCTCAATTTGACCTTTGAGTTTCAGAAAAACTCTGCTTGATTTATGCATTATGTTACATTGTATGCATGTGCATATGAGTTTATGCCACTCCCCACTCAACCTTTGTTCATGTGTATTATATGATCAGCTAAGAAGCAGAAGGACACAAACCATGTACACCCAGACTGTGTGAAGCTTGCACTCATGCCTTTCTAGCATACAAATGTACATTTGCTTGGTACCTAAAGTCCTGTCATCGGATTTAAACATGGGATCTGTATCTTTCTGTGCAATGGTTATTGTTGTTGCTGCTGCTGCTGGTGCTGCTGCTGTTGTTGTTAATGTTAATGTTAATGTTAATGTTAATGTTAATGCAGAGAGAGGGGTTGATATAAATGCCATGAGATTAAGTGTTTAACTAGTGCTATTTACCAAAGAAATGTTGTTTAGGATTAGAAATTCAAATGGTGCATGAAAGTTGCAGTTGAGTAACACAAGAGGTCATCCTTTCCCCTGTATACCTACTTGTACAAGGTGTTCACATCATGGTAAGATGAGCAGATGCTGCATGTTATTGCAGTGTGCCTAGATTGGAATAGAGGATTTTTTTCCCCCGCTGGTATGGTGTGTGTGTGTGTGTGTGTGTGTGTGTGTGTGTGTGTATGTGTGGTATTATGAATGGGATGTGTCCACTGTAGATTCTGTTCCATACATATTTACATGAATTAATGATAATAATAACAACAATAGTGATGATGATGATAATAATGATAATAACAATAATAATTGTAAAAACATATAATTACCTGAAGATGTCACTAAGTATCTATGTGTGTACAACATATGAAAACAAAATCATACAAAAATGTCCATATTCATTTTCATTTATCACTAACATAGCCAATAATTATCAAAAAGATGAGTTTTTGACACAGCATTCAATATCTCGAAATGTGTAATACATCTTATGTTGGGGGGGGGGGGGGAGATTGTTCCATAATGATGGTGCCATTTTTCCAGTAATGTGATATCTTCCCCATTTTCTTTGATGCTATCAATGTCCAGAGTCAATAAAAGAAAAATCCAGTTACATTATTTTTTTTTCTTATATGTGACACATTATCCAATTATAGCCAGCATGGTATGGATGTCTTGTTCATGACAGTTGCACTAAGCTGTAGATTGCATATTATTGCTTCGGTAAAACTTTCATTTATTATGGAAAATTTAGTGGAATCATGTGTGTCTATGCATGCCACAGGGATGTCAAGTTCAAAACATTTTTATGAGTGAGATTTTCATGACTCGGCATCTTGGCGCGCGAATGTGCGCGCGAGCGAGGGTGTGGGAGGGGTTTTTCCCCCTGTGGCCTCCCACGGTTTTCACGGTTTTCAATTTTTAGCTCTTAATGGTGCTATCAAGTGCATACTTATGACTATTTTTTACTTACTTTGAAAGACAAAAGGGAAATATACCTTCAATTGCAACTATCACTTTAATCTTTTGAGCTATGCTCATTATTATAGGTCCAAGTTGCAGACTTCGCCCGATGCGTGAGAAAAATGGGTGCCATGCGTGAGATCGTGAGATGGCCCCTAAATGCTTGAGTCTCACGCAGAATGCGTGAGACTTGGTAGCTCTGATGCCATAGACATTATTATCAACCCATTCAGGGCCAGTTCTTAGTACACAGCTGGTAAAATAAACAGAGAGTAGATGTAAAAGTATGAAGTCATATTATGGTGTATTTGTGTGCAGTGAGTTACTAGTAATCGAAAAGCAGGTTGCGGTGTTGTAAAACTGGAAGGCGACAATGCAGAAAAACAACTGTAGTTTTGAGACTGAGACACACATGCACTCTCCACTGGTATAGAATTGTGTTTCCCTCCTCAGCCCCTCCCATTTCTCTCTCTCTCTCTCCCCCTCTCCTTCTCTCTCTCCTCCTCTCCTTCTCTCACTCTTCCTTTTCTCTCCATCTCCTTTTATTCCTTCCTCCATCCCATTTCTTCTCTCTTTCCACTCGCTCTTTTCTGGGCTGTTTTCACAAGTGTAGTCGTGGGCTAGACAAGGGAGTACATAGAAACTGCAATTTGGACGTGGCAAATGAGCGAGGGAGCACTGTGGTTTATTCAAGACGTGTGTGCTATGGTCAACGAGTGTGATATTCTAATTTCACACTCCATTTATGTGTGATGGATCAACCTAGATATCTATAGCCTGTCCTGGTGAAATGGACATGTACCTACAATTGGAGTGAAAGTGGTAATTTGCTTTTCCCTTGTAGCTGTAGACAAAATGCATCCCCCACAGCATAATGTATTCAAATGACTTCATGTGAAGAGAAGCAGTAGTGAGGAGGTGCATCTGTATGTTCATGTACAATGTAAAAATGTATATACCACATATGTAGGGAGTATAATTTTTTTTTGCGTATCCGCACTTTCCAACAATTTTGCAAGTGATTGAATTCGCGAAATTGGAGTAGAGGGCTGGCTGGAGAAATGCATGCATACACGTCGCATTCATGTCGGGATCAGAGTTTGTGTATTCATGTGTTTAAAAATCTGCAAATAGCAACCGACATGCAAAATTTGCAAACATAAGAACCTTTCGAAGTATAAAGTGTATACAGTAGCTCATGCCTCTGTTCCTGGACAATTACTTGACCATAGAATGTACAAATTTATGTACAAGTCAAAGCCGCGATCTAGATGAAAAAAAAAAAAAAAAAAATTGACAGTTTTCCAAATTATCTAAATCATTTGCAGTAGGATGAGTGGCAGCAATTAATACAGCCATTAAGTCATAAGGAATTTCCTGATTAAAACTCTTGTGAATATCAAAAGTCCAGTGGAGGAGTTTAGCTTGCACTTTCAATTTTCATACTACACTAGTGGGGAATGACTATGAGATGAGAGCGATTACAATAGCAGAAGTGTAATGTTGCGAGAAAACTTTGCTTGTTGTGTACACATACAATGTAGCTTTTCTTTTCATACCAAATTTCCCAATACCTCGTCTACGTGTACCGTTTATAAAAGGCCAAAAATGAATAGGAGAAGGAAATAATGAGTTGCAGTTTGAGAATGAATTGTGAATTGGGGGGGGGGGGGATATTTCATCAGATGTACTAATCATCATTAGTGAGAAAATGTGAATTAGAGCTGTGTATTGAGTGGAAGGTGGCTTGAGCAGGAAGAAATTAATGTGTAGTAAACTCCCAGCTCAGCATTTTAAGAGCGATACTCATACACACCATGGGAGGTGTCTGGGTGTGTGGAAGTGTGTGTGTGTGTGTGTGTGTGTGTGCATGCTTTGGCGTCTATGTCTATCTGGGAGTGTGTTTTTTTTTTTGTGTGTGCGTGTGTGTGCATGCTAGGTTGCTTTTCCCCATCTCCTATGTCGACTTGGCGTGTCGCCTGAAAACATTACCATATGAGCTGTGGGATGGAGGTTGCCTGTGAATGAGTCTGGATGCTTTCTCACTCGCCACCGTCCCACCATCCCTGGTTTGCTGCCGTCCTTGTCCACATTCGCTGGGTTCAGCTGAAGAGGTAGGTGACGTTTCACCAAGAAAAAGGGGACGCCCACCTCGTGATTATGCCGGTGCATTATACAGTAACGGCTTGAGTAGAACCATGAACTTCAGCATCCCTTATTCAGTTGTTGAATGATAGAACTTTCTCCTTTTTGCCACAAGGAAGTAGAAACCAGTCAAAGCCGTGAAGATGCACAGTTAACTAAAACTGATATAGGAGATCTGAACCAAACAAGCAGAACTTGTATCGGCACATTCACTTGAGGGTACGATGCAGCTGTTGTCAGACAGTGCAGTTAGTCAATAACCGAGTCTTTTAAAGCTGAGACAAATTTCTGGAGCAAGACGAAGTGTGCACATGGCTAGAGGAATGAGCGCAACTTGACGTTTGAGGCCATTTTTTTGTCTCGCTGCATGCTTGTCAGAGCTTGTCCCTGTCAAAAATCAGTCATTTGCATCAGATAGAGTTTGCTCGGAAAAGAGAACATCTGGATACACCACTTATGATCACCAAGTTCTTGAGGCTTTGGAATTTTGCTGCTACACCACTCCTCACTTTGTATGTAGTGTAAAATTGTTGTTAGTATAAGGAAAAGGCCCATCAAAATTCAAGATTTCAATGCAAGGTTTCCCTTGCGGTCAAGGCAAATCGTTCAGTCCACACCAGGCCTTTGGATAGTGTCTTTCGCAAGGGCCCATCAGAGGAGGCAAACATGACGTCGGAAACTCTGTATCTGTGCAACTTTCGCGTGTCGGTGGACGGGGAGTGGCTGTGTTTGCGTGAGCTAGGGGATCTGAACATGTCGCCCCAACTCCAGTCTCCGGCGGAAGAAGGTATGTTGATGGTTCAAATCCCCTTCAGTTGTCACTGCAGAGAAAGGTTGTGGGGAAATGGTGATAATGGTTGATGGGCTGTCTTGAATGATGTGCATGATGTTAAAAACTTCATTGAAGAATGTGAAGCATATGTCATTACTTTATCTAAAGATGAGAAGGGAGAGGAATTGAAATTGAATGTTTCACTTAAAAAGTGTTCCAACCCATTTGTTTTCTAAAAGGGGAGTGGCAGATACAGAGGTCAGAATGCTATGGGATGGATGGAATGAGAAAGGGTGCCAGGAGAAAAGAAGATGAAGAGAAAGAGAGTGAGAGATGGAGGTGGAAAGAAGGGAGAGGGAATTCTGACAGGTAATCATGAATCAAAGAAGTATTAAAGCACTGCACAGTTACCATAGAGACTGTGCCTCTTTATGCACTGATCGGACTTGGTAGCACGATCTGCCATTACTGCAGTGTCCCACACACGTATGGAGAATGCATGATGAATATCCCGGTGTGGCACAATGCGGCCACCTTGTGGGAAATCAATCCTCGGATCAGTGTCATCCATACATAATCCATCTATCTGTCTATTGCATCGATCCATCTATCCATCCATCTAGCTATCTTTCTTTTTGATTGTTTGTGTGTGTATATTATTTGGTGTAGTGGATAATGTTCTGGACTGAAATGGGAAATGAGGAGTTCAAGTTCAGTCTGGTGTATCCTGGTAGAGGCTGTACATGAAGGTATCCGTCTTATTTGAGTCCTAGCACTAGCTACCTGTCAGTGTTCGAATACCTGATGGTAATAATTATTGCAGGGCTTTCTGAAAGAGCATTGTAGACCATAGAGAACCATCACTTGGTTGATAACCATTTGCATGCCATCACAGTCATCAGTAGGTTGCAGTTTTCAGAAACCCCAGTAATATAGGATATTATATAACGCCTGAAGAGATCCTTCTCATTTGATTGGTTGTTTGACATTGATCATTCTGCCCATTTCACTATGACGTCATCGTCCGTGCAATTGTAGATCCATTTACCGTGCAATTTTGGATCCATACGATTTGCTCCATAGCACGCTCGCTGAGAGCCCGGCACACTGCGCGTGTCAAACGCGCTTGCGTTTACAGTGTGTGTATGCAATCACCACCGCGCTAGCATAGAGCGCTCAGTGAGCACTCTCGCAATCTCAGATCCTCTCTTGTTTCTAAATTAATAAAACATCAAATGACAAGGATCTATTTTAGGCATTATGATATAAAACAAATAATTTAAATGTTTTTCATTCGTGCAATGGACAGAATATTTCATGAGGTGAAAGATGAAATGTTTGATCCATTCAACTCGGCTGCGCCTCGTTGAATGGATCATTTCATCTTTCACCTCATGAAATATTCTGTCCATTGCACTCATAAACATTCATTATTTGTATACCATTTTAATGGATTTTTGTATACCTTTGCCTTCCATTGTTTTAGGGGATATTTTGTTCTGAGATGTTTAAGCAACCCTGTAATAAGAGTCAGTTGACCTAGAATCCTTCACAATAACTACAGTTCCGGAAAAACACCCCACACATCTCAGACTGGTCAGTTAAAACGTAGGAATGCTTGTAGTGCAGCTGAGACAGCGGCATCCCTATTTGAAATAATACTTTGACCAATACTTGTTATCTGATGTATGCTTGATGGGAAACCAATATCCAGGAACTCAACTGGACTACATGGGCCTCTCTGGCATGAGGCTTATTCCAAAAATCAGAACAGTCATATCTTCAATAATTTGTTAACTTCTGAGAGGATGTATCTCTTGTCCAGTATTACTCAGCTATGTCAGTGAGTATTATTAATTGTTTTTCTTTGCTCGTAATTCATAAATTCATATCACTCTTTAGTTGTATTCTGATTGGTTAAATTAATTTACTTCAGAGGGAGTCTTATGAAATTGAGTGTTATCTCCCTTTGTGTGAAAAAGCAGAAAAGCAAACAGCTTGTAGAAGTATGAATTGACAGAGTAGGTTGCTTTACCATCTTGTCAGAAACATCCTTTTGCTGCAGGATATGAATTTTTCCTAATATTTTGTATGTCTGCTCTCACGTCAGTGCAATTGTGTCATAAGCCTATTAAACTCTGATATTCTGAGGTTTTCTTTACTGCAAACTTCAGACATTTTCACATTATCATTGAAGTTTCTTGTGCTTTGGTTAAATCATGTTTCCATCCAAAAGATGCATCATTTAGCAATAAAATGTGATCTCTTGTAAACATAAATTTTCACTTCACCCGCACCTAAAGTTCCACTCTTGAAAACCAATCCTGATATTTATTATTTAGGAAGACATGCAACTTGGCGAGTCCTCTGTTTACCAACTATTGCTACATGTATGTGAGACCATTCACTAAAGAGCAAATATATATGCCTATCAGATACCTCTGATAACATCTATAGTAATTGTTTAATCAACACAGCCCTGTTCATGGGAGTGATCCCAATTCATGTCTAAATTCATACTACAGTATTCATCGCATAATCGGGACAGGTTGGGAGTAGCAAGCACGGCCCCTTTAAGCGGGATGCCTGATTTCGCGATGAGCACTCACCATACACTAACGGCATACGACATGTACATGTATAGTTGAGGGGTCTAGATATCGCGCACGAAAATTTGTGATGCTCTTATAATAAAAAATTATTCCACAATCGTACCTGAATTTCTCAATGAATATCACGAAAATGCAGAAAAATCACCTCCCAGAATCTCCTGATGATACGATGACGGAGTAGTGCGCTGTCGCCGTTTGTATGTCGGACTTAATTTCATGCGTTCAATTTCTCGGGGTATGTAAAGGTCGCGCAGCTGCCCTATGTAGTTTCATGCGTGAAAGTGTCTGCCCCTCTCTGCGGCTGAACGTGCTTCGGCTTTCGTAGAATATTATAAACGATCGATCGAACAAAATACGAATTCTATCGGCTACGATCATACGAACGAGACAAGCGAGACGACACGTCTAGGCTACAACATCCTTAAAAAAGATTTTAAGCTACAGGTAGGTAAATTATAAGGTAAAAAATTGGAAATTTAGTGAAAAATTTGTTCAAAAAAATTGGAAATTTAGTGAAAAATTTGTTTGAAATCTAAATTTCTTACCTGCTTCCTTCTCATTTTTAGCGGTTGTCAGGTATGTTTATTCCATGGGCATATTGGCAAATTTTGCGCTTAGTCTTACGCGTATTAATGCTTGCTATACGCAGTTACGCTATGCGCGATCATTAAGTCCCTGCGCGAGACCTAGTACCCTTACTATACATGTAGTGCACGCACACACACACACATGCATACTGACGTACTGTACATGTACATGAATACACAACCAAGCTACCCCTTGGCGCAACCCTCTAGCTCTCCCTGCATTCTCGCAATGATGTAGAGTAATCGCAACCAGGTTCTTCTTCTGTCACCTCTCTTCGTAACACAAAATATGTGGATTAAAAGCTAGCACTTTCTTAAACATTTGTAGAATTCTTGGACACGTAGGGCGTTCCGTCTAAATACATATCCACAACCATGGGAAATGATTACCCAGAACTGATGTGGGAACGTCAATGAAAAGTCCTTCAATCATTCAATCATCATGGCTTGATTGTTTACTTGCTGCAATCACTGCACTGTACATGTGTTGCCAATATGTAGCGATCTAGCTCGCCATATATACACATGTACAGAAAAGCGAAGGCGGGCAGCGAGCTGAAATGTACGTGTAACGTGTTACTGGATGGACGGAGGTCAAAACACACCAGTCCGAAGCTTGCTTTGTAAGTTCGATGTAAACGACAACTGATAGGGAATCTTTGAAATATTGTTGTGGTATTTTGGTAGCTTTTTGTGTAAAATATCAACAAAATCAAAGATTGCTTGAAGAAAAATTGTCCCGTTTATCAGAGGTCCGTGCCCGATTATCCAGTGAAAATAACGTGCATTGGAAATGTTTCTGGGAAGCGTATGTCATTTAAGCGAGGTTCCTGATTATCAGATGCCCAATTATGCGATAAATACTGTATTTCACAATTTTTGAGTTAAAACAACAACAGAGGGACATCTATCGATTTCTCACATGTGCGTGGTACAGCAACATATGCAGCTCTCTGTATTACTATAAGAACAAATGAAGTATTAAAAAAAAAAAGGTTATTCATGTATCCTATTCCCCTCACATGTCCCCTTCTTCCTCAAAAACAGAAAGGCAATCATGTTTAATCTTTAATGTCATCCAAATGTCTTGCATTTAAATGTCAAACATATATTCCCTCCAACTACTCCAGTGGGGCCTGAACCTGCTATCGTGCTGTTTGATGAGTGCCACAAAATAGTTGACATGATCATGCAAACTTAATGTTGCATGTATACTGGTACTCTTTTGTTTTGTAGTAATATGTACTATAGATGCACAAAATGATGGAAAGATAGATAGACAGATGTTTGTCAGTGTGTGTTTCTTTTGGTTTTTTTTTTCTCAAAAGAAACAGAACCCCTGTCCTTTATTTGCATAATAGACATACAGAAGGCAGTATGCGTGAAACATATTGTAAGGCATAGTAAATCCGTCTTCCGAACAAATGAAAGGTTTTTTTTTTGTGTGTGTGTGTGAGGGTGGGGTTGAGTTAATATCTGCACAAGGTATGCAATGCAATCCACGCTATTGTGATATGACTAAAATCTTTGATTTGAAATGCGTAGGTGTGAAAATGTCAGAGGTAAAAATGGTGGAGATATAATTATCAGGAGTATTAAAAAGGATGTCAGAGATAAAAATGTAAGAGTTGGAAATTTCAGAGGTGATAATGTCAAAGGTAATAATGTCAGGGGTAATGATATCAGCGGGGAGAATGTCAGAGGCAAATATATCAGAGATAAATCAACAAAATCCAGGGCTAATTGTATATAACAATTTACGGAAACTTACAGTGTAACTGCAGAGGTAAAGAATATTAGAGAATCATGCTTAAAATGTATAGTACTTCTCAATATTATATACACTGGACAGCAAAAAAAGTACCCACTTCTGTCAAGGGCCGCACACAAAATTTCACCCCCTAGAAATAAACAATTTTTGTACACAGGTATGCTGCAATATCCATTAGTGATCACATACCCAATAGCAAGTGATTATCTTTATTACAAAGAAAAAAATGGCATGCACAGCATCTTGGTCACTGAATCAAAAGTCACAAAATGTAACAAAATGAGCCTTACAAGTTTTATGCAAAAATCAGTGTCACAGGACGAAAAAAGCAGTCACAAACATCAGTTTTCAATAATGTGTATGTCCTCCTTCCAGGCATCTCTGACGCATGCTGTGGACAAGCTGTCTGGCGTAGTCCTGGGGAAGTTCTGTCCATTCCTCCTGCAGAGCTTGGATCAATGTTGGTTGTTTGAAAATGTCCATTCAGTGGCCATTTTTGTGTGGTGGAAAGTGCTTTTGTGTGGGACTTTTGATTCAATGACCAAGATGCTGTGCATGTCAAGTTCTTCTTTATTATGAAGACATTCACTTGCTTATGTGCGTGTGATTAGTAAGGGGCATTGTAGCACACCTGTGTACAAAAATTGTTTATGTCTAGGAGGTGAATTTTTGTGTGCGGCCTTTGACAGAAGTGGGTACTTTCTTTTGCTGTCCAGTGTATATATATTTTTCAGTCAGTGGTGTAAATCTCTTCCATATACTTCTAAACAGGTACACATTTGTGTGTGTGTGTGTGTGTGCACGTCTTGTAAAAACATGAATGATTCATTCTGAATTCCCAGTGAAGACTTTGTACAGTCATTCAGTCACAGAAAAGCCTTTGAAATCTTAAATTTCTCAAAATGTGATAGAAATGAGGCTGCAAACCATTAGTGCCAATGTTCATGTGTTTTCAACTGCGAAGAACCGCATGAGGCATAGTCTTAAAAGGAAACTTGCTAGATTTCCCCACCTGTTCAACCTTATTGTCTAAAATTTAGGTTTTCATATTCGTTTTCCTTTTTTTCTCCTTGCAAGACCAGTACTTCCAATATCAGCTCCGTAGTGGAGACCTTATGAGCTCCCTTGCGGAGACGTCCAATATGAGCTCCCTCGTGGAGACATACAAAACATGGTATACATCTAATATTCTTGTTTGATACATTTAAGATTTATTATGTTTTATTTATGTTAGTATTGTCTGGTGCAAATTATTAGTTGTATACGACCCCAATTTTTTTCTCTCTCTTTTCTTTCTTTAAAACACAACAACAAGAAGGCCAGTCACAAAACTGATATAAAAATCAAAACAGTATGTGGACATGATACACTCTGGCAAAATATTTTATGAAAAGGTTTAAGTATCACATGGTGCAAAACAAAACAAAGTTCAAGCAACACTTTGCAGTCAGTTGACAGACCTACACATATGAAACTTGAAACAAAGAATAACAAAACAGTCCTTGACTACTAATAACTTGAAAACAATATCATGGTCTTAAACTGTCCTTGACTAATAATAACTTGAAGACAATATCATGGTCTGGTAGTTTGCCATGTGCTTTCGGTTGTGTTGTAACGCAATTAATGGTGAACTCCAGAAGATGTACTTTTTGATAAGCTAATGTAAGTACCATGTCATAAGTAATATGCAAATAAGATCAGTCCTTACTATTTCAGTTGTTGATTTTCTAGTATTTTCGACATGTGACATTTTTGCCTGACACTATGATCATTACCACTGACATTTTTAATTCTAGCATTTTGATCTCTGAATTTTTTGCTTTTTACAGTTTTACCTGCTGGTATCTCTGACATTTTTACATCTGGCATTTTTACCTGGCACCTTTGAAGTGGCCTGTTAGATTTTGATTCCAAATTACTTTACAAGTGCTTCGTAAGAGCAAAGGTGCCACTGTAAAGGATAAATACCTGTTACTCGCAATTTTCATAGGCTATAAAGGATCAGCTATTATAAAATAACAAGGAAGTGTAATCACATACGCAATGAAGCTTATCTTCTTTATACAAATTATAGGAGAGTTTGTAATTTGGCAGTGAGGCAGAGAGCAGTACATGTATGTATGGTCAAGTCCAGAACATAATAATTATATAAAATTAAAAAAAAAATCATACAAACATGCTTATTGACAAGTACTTATGCACAGACATGCTCACACAAACATGATCAAATATGATCCTGATTTATCCTATCTAATTGACAGAGATAATCTACATTAAAGGGAGTCGGTCTTCAGATATTCCTGTACTTCTTCTGTTAAATTGATCTTAGTTTGTTGTCCACTCTGCGCTGTACATTAAAACCATGACTAGCACAGGCTTACTAGAATAAAATTGCCCTTCAGCGAATAACAAGCACTGAAGATTGTATGCTCATCAGTAGTGGTCAACTCCAGTCGATCAAGAGTCCTCTTCTGCATGTGTAGCATATAAACCTGTACGCAATTTCAGATGGAATGTATACAGTGTGTGGGATCCAACCGAGCAAACTTTGCACCAGGTTCAGGCAGTCTGAAACTGACAGTAAAATTACTAAATGGTTTCCCTGCAAGATTTGCACATGCAAACTCCTGTGTCCTGCTGAAAGTGTGAACCAGCAAACAAGTATGGCTGCTCATGTAACATTTGCAACTGTCAGTCATTAATGTGGTCAACCAAGCAGATATTATCATAGATGAATTGCTGTGTTACAAAAGTTGTTTTAATGGTTCTTACTTTCGTATCTCCCAGAAAACTTCGTTTAGATTTCTTGTGCCACTCTGATCTGCTTTTATTCAAAACAGTGTTTTATCGAGACAGAATCTACAGAGTCAGATAAATCGGAGTAGTAACCCTGTTATTTGTGGTATAATAATTAGTTATCATCAATTCAGTGAGAAAGATGAAAGATAATGACAAGCGTTTTGTTGCCAATTGTGGCATTTGGATGCACCTTATAAGAGCTGTATCTGGAAGCTGATTTGGATGCTGCTTGGGTATTGATCCTTCATACGATATAGAGCAGAAGTATACTTAATTGTTGTTTAATTTAACATCATAATAAGTGATTTAGATCTGTTGGAGAAAACACCAAAGAACATCATGTCCTTGGTTGTATGCTGGACAGGGCCATATCAAAGGCATTATTATGTAAATTACCATTTGCAGATGAAACAAAAACCCAACATTAGTGCGTTAAAATAGTTCTAAAATGTGAGTTAGGGATAGAAACAACCACTGTAAAAATTTGAGTCTGTATAATCAATGTTAGATATTGTTAGATACACAAAATGTGAACAATAGTAATAATAAAAATGTTTCCAGACTAAACCTTCTGTAGTTATGGTTTATTGAGAAAAATACTGATATCTCCTTATATTTTAGGCTTTATTGCAAAAATTGTATATGGTAGGATGTTTTGTGATACAACAGACTTACACATAGTGCTTCAACTGTGATATCTTAAACATTCTTTTTATATCACTGCTCCCAAAGGTAAACAGTACCTTTAAGATTATTTGTTATTTTACAAAGCCATTAGCATACACATATGCTGTATATCCAATCTTTCTTTCTACAGTACAATACTGTATTGTTTCTATGTGTGGGGTAAGCAATATTTCAAATGGGCTATAAAAGAAAAAGGAAAAAGAGAGAGGTATGGGGCCTCATAAAAGGGGGAAAAAAAGAACATTGATGATACAGCATACTACAACAACAACAAAAGCATTCTTTTATGAGCATTTCGTAGTATTCGTAGAGGAGCAACACCAAATGTGTCTTATCATGGAGTTTTTGTTTCCCTATAAAGTCTATGGTAGGGAGCATACTAGCAGTGACAGTAGACTTTATCTTCAGCATGGCTTAATGCATTCTGTATTTGCTTTATTGGCCATCTGGCATTATGGACAATTTGTGAAGGCAGAGTAGCAGTATGATTTTCAGATTTGATACAGCTTAGAAAAAAAAAAAATATGATTAGCGTAGGGAATGGCATGAAGGTAGAATAACAACCCAGGGATAATGGATCCAGCCATTTTGTCTTTTGATAAAATAAACACAAAAAGAAATAAAGAAAAAGTCTGTATGTTTTCATGTTTTCTGTTCAAGAGAAATAGTTTTTTTATTGTCGTAAATCACAATCTAAGGGATGTCTTGCAACAAGCAGCTACTACGTTTCGCTTTGCTTTTGTAGAAAGTCAGCCTGTTCGTGATTCTCCGCATATCACTGCTTGCGCTTTTCCATCAGAACAGCAAAATTAATTTGGCCCCCAGACAATGGTAGAAATCAGAAATGCAGCAGATGCTAGTTGCGTCTCCTCATTTTTTTTTTTTTTCCCCCCCACTGGCTGGTTTACAACCAGAAGCCTTGCCGAGAATCAGATGGGCAGTCACCATGGCAACGCTTCCAGCTAGCTGTGACATCATCACTCTGGTAGAGTGGACATGAATGAGCAATCATGTTAAAGGCTTATTATTGACTGTGTCTGAAAGGAAGTGGCGGTTGTATTGACATTCCATGTTGCGTATCATTCGTCAGCCCATGCAGGAAATTAATGTCTAGTCTTGCATTCAGTCCTTCTGATAAGTAGGTCTGGTCGATTTCATGGAAAACAAATCAAGAGTGGTGTTGAAAACCGCTGTGTGAATTCACTCAAACGGAAATGACACAAGTACATCTTGTAAATTGCAAGGCAAATTCATATCATTTGTTGCTTGATTTGGAATGACATTCACCTGTGTGTATTTCGTGCTTAATTCCAACCTTCATATCATGTTTAGCTATATTAAAAATACATTTCTGAGTGCCGTGCTTGAACTGGGTTTGGAAGATTCTTGATGTAAATTAGGTCTTGATTTTTTCAGTAGAAGGTAGGATATGTCTGAGAGAACTATGAATAATTGACAAAGGTTAGTACATGTAATGTCACCTATACCAAGGAGGTACTAGGCGAGCCTATACTTAGTAGGAGGAAATTCATCCTGCCACATAATTGCAGAATAACATAATTTTGTTGATTTTTGTTTCTGCCTCCACCAAGAAGCGTCACCTGAGGCATTATGTTATCAGGTTGTTCATCCATCCTTCCATTCGTCCGTCCATCCCTCCATCTATCCGTAATTGATTTTGTGAACCGCATTTAACTTAATGTTTGAGGTATTGATATGAAACTTTGCGTATGTGTGTATGTATGTATGAGTAGACAAAGTTGTGCCTATCAACCAATGGGCTCACACGCTGAAGGTCAAAAGTCAATTGCTCAAGTATCTTCATGAAACTTTTAATAGTGCATTGTGCTGCCTGATGATGGCATTCTTGGAAGGCTTTGGGTCATGAGGTCGAAGGTCAAGGGTCAAAGGTCATGTCAAATGTAAATGGTGACATTACACTATTTTCTCCATAGAGATGTACAATTGTACCTCAGAAATGATGTGCATTGTTATGTACACTTAATTTAAAGGTAGGGGATACCTTTTACAGAACTCCCAAAATGCAGCAAAACATTAAATATGAACCTCAGGGGATTTGTTTAGGCCACTGCTTAGAAATTTGGAAGTCAACAGTTATCTACAATTTGAATAATGCACAAACTCAACTACTTAGTAGTTCTGTGTGTCAGCCACACTTAAGCCTTTTTGTTGCAGTCTTCTGTATTTTTTTATCTATAAACACAAATCTAAAAGTATAAGAGCTGATGTAATAACATATAGAGTGTGTGGCAAGAATGTATATAGAAATGTTTGTAAGTTTTGATGAACTTTATTCACATGATGGACACACATGCAGTGCATGGGTCTGCAAAGGTAGCCTAGTAATGTACTGAAATTTACGGTGAGCCCCGAAAAGAATTCAATTTAAAATCTAACGGTCAATAAAAATGTACTAAATGTTACCTTCCACTTTATGGGAGTTTCTAAAATGATACTCTCTTCAACATACCACTGTGTTTATACAACTCTTGATTTAAGGCATGCAAATGGGATTCCCTACCTTTAAAGCTTGTATACTGGATAACTATTCTGTAGGGAAATTTGCGAAAATCTGACTGCTGTTATCTTTGTTTTGAAAATGACTCAAAGTATGACATGAAAATTGGTATATCATAGTAATCATTTTTCAATCATATGAAACCATTGTCTCACATTGGCAAGATGTTCTGTACATGTATATTAGGAGAATAATTTGAAATAGTGGAGGCATTCCAGTTGCCATAGTGACATTTCTAGTTTTCTTTGCAAAAAGCAGATGCTGCAATAAGCAATGTGGAGACAATGTAACCAAAATGGCAACTCAAACAGATTCCCATAGAATGTCATGTGAAATAGCTTTGTGACAGCCATGCTGTTTTCCTGTACAGTCTATGGCTTTGGTAATTGCTCAGCCCAGCTTGATTTCCATTGATTTCACTGATTTTGTGCAAGGTAACTTTTTCTTAGATAAAATGGCTTTTTGAGGTTTACATTGTTTTTCTTTTCAGGCAGTTCATTGAAATAATATATTTTGTCTTTAAAAAGCATGATAAATGTGATGCTGAAGTTGCAAGAATACTGGGCCCCTGTGTATTTTTATGTTGTTGTCTACATTATTACAAGTTTCAAGTTTATTTTCCACATCTCATAAAAAAGAATGAAAATGAAATCAATGTGATTTCATGTGAGCATAACAAAATGTACATACAGGAAAACAATCATTAACAAAATAATGCACATAAAAATCAAAGTTTGTGACTCAGGATAAGTGGCGAGTGTGGAGGGGAACAGCGATAGGCCATTGACCTTTCGAGGCCGAACCCCATAGACAAAAATACTAAGTCATTTAAAATAATACCGTAATTACCAGTTATCAGTCAAAGCGTTACAGAATAATTAACAAGCACAGAAAAACAATAACAAGGACTACATTTGTAAGTGCACTTACAGGGGACAAAATAAAACAATTACAAAATGAAACAGCTACAAAATGGTACATTATGTAGCACATAGCCATCTAGGACTACACATTTATACGCTGTACAATAATTTGAAATACGGTGTAACTTATATTTTCTTCTGAATGATGCAAGTGATGGACTTTGTTTTGAATAAATGTTCAAAATGTTCCACAATTTTGGACCTTAAAATCTTGTACTACTTGATATCTTAGCTGTATATCGATAAAATTTATTGTACATATTGCATGAATTATGAGTTTCATGAAAATTTATGGATCTGTTAAAAGCAAAGTAACTGCTGAAAATTTGAGGCAAATAACCTTAGACTGCTTATACATAAAACTGGCTACTTGAAACAAATAAACATCATTTACTTTGAGCATATTCATCTTCTTAAAAAGAAAATCAGTATATGTTAAAAAGATAAATTTGTTATGACACGGACTGCACGCTTTTGCAAGATATATACTCTATTCAATAAATACAATGCACATTTCCCCCATGCAGAAGTACAATATAAAATAATATTATTGTAGTCCCACATACCCAAATTTGGGACTGAGTGCTCTCAAGAAACATACATTGTGGGTCTTTAGTAGGCTTTTATTATCTTGGCTCACCTGTCATTGTTTGCCACTGTCATTGAAGAATATAGTTGTTATTTTGCATTTGTGACCAATATTTCATCTGGATTATCTCAGTTTTTGTTCATTTCAACCAAACTGTGCACACTGGAGCTTTGATCCACAAACTAATGGAGTCATGAAGTGTTCGGTAATGTTGAGAGTGTGATGATACGTAGCACGAGATCTAATCAGACTTCGTGCCATCAATCCGCGGTATAACCCGACACCAGCTTTTTTTTAAGCAGTTGTAAGGAGAGAGCCCTGAGATTCGTTGCAATCCATTTTGAGATGAACTGAGACCAGTAGTCTCTGGCCCTGAATTATAGATGAGTGCGCCTGATAAAGGCGAGATGGCGAAGATGGTGCCACCGGTTTCAGACCAATAGGACGCTAGTGCACCAATGTGATTCTCTTTAAAATCACTATGAGCAGTTTTGACCTTGGTATATGAATACATGAAGTGTTGCTTACAAAAACCAAAACAACAACAGTGAAATGATATTTCTTTGAAAATTTGAGCACTGCTTGTAGATCGTCTGTTAATTTATCCCATGTGTGAGCTATGCTCTTAACATGGAGCTACATCATATGACTGTATTCTGCTTGGCATGTGCATACATTCTATGTTTCTTGTATGCAGAGATTCACAATTTTTTTTTTTAAAAACAAATCATTTGATTTATTCTCATCAGAATTTATCAAAGATGATATATCCATGGAGCTACTATAGCTCCATGGTCCGAGTATACTCGGGACTCGTCCTCAACAGGTTAAGAACATACCTCCCTACATTATGTAGTATTCTAGCTCATGAAGTTTTAATACCATTTGGTACCCTCAATTCTGGTGATTCTGGTCTTTAAAATGCAGTTGTGCCCACTATTGTTAAGATAGGACACATCTCTGATACTCACTATCCATGGCCTTCAAACTACTATTCAATCAGACTCATCCAGCTCTTTATGTCAAGATTTTTTTTTTAATGTCAAAATTATCTAGATATATGCATTTATATCTGGATGTGCAAGTTGAATGTGCACATTAGTTCATTCACATGTTTGACGAGGGATATCTTGCATAAAACCGTCCTGCAGGTTTGGTGGTATAGAATGTGCAAATGTGATTACCAATGGCAGAGATGCCTCTGAGGTCTAGAGCATAGTGTGTGTGTGTGTGTGTGCATGACAAGCTGGGATTGTGGAGTGTTTCTGAATTTATGGCTGTTATTACCGGTAGTCTCAGTGGTCTATGCACTCTGCTTTCCTTTAGGGCAGTGGGGAGGAATTAGTTGAGCTTCTATAGTGCATAGGGATAATAAATCAATGTTGCCTCTGTGCTTTGTAATAACTCTTATCCATTTCACTAAAACAAAGGTATATTTACACATTACATTCAATAATTATAGAAAATAACATACCGGTACAACACAATACGACACAACCTATTAAAGCTGTATGCATTAATATACATGCATAAGGAATGTATGAAGTGCATTTTTGCATTCCTAATGCCAACGGATTACATGCCATATGAATGCTGTAGTTGTGGCAGAGTAGAAATATAATACCTTCATCTCTCTCTTTTTCTTTTTTTTTTTTGATTATTCAAATTGATCATTAGAATTATTTGAAAAGTGCCTGAAATGTCACATTCCCATGTCTACAGTATGTACATGTGTATGTTGCATTACAATATATGCCACTCACATGAAACGTGAAAGCCTGATTTTTTGTAAAAAATCATTACTGATGGACGATAGGAATGCAGACAGCAGAAAAAAAAAAGGGATTATGATGTGATTTGTTTTTATGCATCTACTAGAGAAAATGCAATTGAGGAACCATATACAATAGGTACATACTTGTATAGTGTATATTTCTGTATAATATACTTTTAATTGTACACACTTTGATATGTGAATTTGAATTTGAATGTAAACTTGCTCTTAAAATAAACAGGGAGGATGAATGTAGCTTTGTGGAAGCATTCAAAAAATGTGGTAAACCTTTTCTTTAAAATTTATGTAGCGCCAGTGTCAACACTATTTAAATTTCATTTCATATTAGAGGTAGCTCGGCACACATTTTAAATCTCTTCAGAATGATCTGTAGTGTATTGCATCTACAATGCATATCTGGGTGCTTGTGTATGTGTGTATTAGTGTGTATGTGTATGTGTGTGTGTGTGTGTGTGTGTGTATGCACGCATAATTGCCATTGCATGTTGGTTGAACAAGATGTATTTGTATTTGTTATGTGGCTAGGATGTGAAGTGGTGAAGTGGAAAAGGGGGGGGGGGGGCTAGAGAGGGGAGGAGGAGAGAGATAGAGGGGAGGATGAGGTGGGAAGAGTCTCGTATTTTAAACAGTCTGTAGTATGTGTTTTAATATTGAGTGTGGTGTAGCTCCCTAAGGAAGAGAGAGAGAAAAAAAATGATGATGTCTGGCTGAAAAGGGGAGACTGAAGCCTGCTGTTCAGGGGAGGGGCCCTGCAAAGGGTTCCACGGGCCGACTCTGATTCGCCGCAAGCAAGGCATTACCTTCTCTGGAAGAGATGCATGGGCTGAGGCACCACGATGCATGGCGGAAAAAAAACACAAAAAAACAGAAAATGCCACCGTAATGTCAGTGTCCATATGGTAGGAATTTTGCACTAATGTGCCTCAATGTGCCTCAATGTCCCCGTCGCCATTACGGTGGCTGATGAGCCATTTCGGGCGGGGAAGGTTTTGGGACCGAGGGTTTGTGGCTTTCATGTATGGAGGTGATTATTACGGGGGCTGAATAGGATTTTGGTGTTTGTGAGGTTGGGGGAAAATGGGGTTCATGATGAAAGTAATGATGAAATTAACAGGTGGCGGAAGAGTAATGGCAGTGGATGCGGACGTTGTGATTGAATCTATACGGCAGTTAATATGTTCTTTGTATTTTTCCATCTCAATGTACAATTATGTTATTTCCAGATAGGTGTGTAGCATGCTGTTAGTAGACAGTATATCTGTGTAGATGTTATCAATGATGCATCAATGTCATCCAGGAATGAATTACCTGATGCATAAATGTAATTAACCTTTTAGCAACTGAAGATTTGGTACATAATGGCCTATGGTTCCGTGGAAGGTATATAGCATTCTGGTCGATTAGCAATATTGCTCTCATTTTGACAACTTCCTTGATGATGCAAAATAGCTCATTGCATGTTTATTTTTGTCCACTATAAGTTATGTTTATTTGAAAGCCTATGAAGTCATTACCAAGAGAATGTGTCACAGAAGTAATTCTGACATACTTTTGTCAACCTTTGACCGCTTTCAAATTAATCTATATAGAAACAAAAAGAAAATGGTAAACTACTGTATAAAACTAAAAAGAAAAAAAAAAAACGACGGGTGGTTTTGGGCAGTTTTGAATGTTTTAGTTACTAATAGGTTAACAAATTATTTCCAGCATTTTCAAGACCTTTCTCTCTATTGATAAATGTGTGTATTCCAAAAACAAAGCAGAACACTTCTTTCAAATTACATAACTATATATTCTATATAAAAACAAAAAATGGGAAAGCACTGGACTAAAAAGAAAGAAAAAACTGACGGGTGGTTTCGGGCGGTTTCGGATGTTTCAGTTGCTAATGGGTTAACAAATTATTTCCAACTTTTTCATGGCCTCTCTCTCTGTTGATAAGTGTGCATATTCCAAAAACATAGCAGAACACCTACAGTACAGCATTTGTTAACCTGTGAAGTTATTTTATACACAGTTAGATTACTACTCCAAATTCATGAGATCCTGTGGATAATGGCACTGCTGTCTGCAAAATCGCGTGGACTTTTTGCAACCAACTGGTACTTGACCATTAAGAAATGACCAGTGGCTTGATTACGAGCAAAAGTTAGCCTTGAGTGGCACTTTGTATTTAATCAATCCATGGGAAGTAGAGAGATTTGAGACTGTGTAATTGATTGGTATGCCAGTGAGTAATACTGAATAGAGAATAAATTGACGAAGAGAAAGAGAGCGTATTGTAACCTGTCTGCATCACAGTAAGATAACACTTGTAGCTAGGCTCTGGGTGAAAATGCCCCCGCTGTGTGTATGACAGGTTCTCGTCTTCAGCTGATGTAATATAAGGGTGAAAAGGGTTACAGCGGTAGGGGCACTCCGGGGTACAACTGTTGCACGTGTGTGCCACTTTGTAGAGGCTTCTATTCAACTGATACTCATCATATTCTCCAGATGTTTCATGTCAGGACTGTTGCCTTTGTGAGAAGATTTTGTTGCATGTTTGATATCATGTGTCTGTGTGTATGTATGTTTTAGTATGAATGTGTGTGTACATGTGTATGTGCATGTACTGTGTGCATTTGTGTTTACCAGTATATTATCTGCTTTTACATATTGCTTTTTTTTCACATTTTGTTTAGCATGGAATTGATAAGTGGAATCAGTGGAAATAGACATTTGTTTTATCAAGAAATGAGTGTTTACAATAAGTGTGTGTGGGTGGGTGTGCATCTGTGTCTATGTGTGTTAATGTGGATTTGTGTGCTTCTGTGTCTATGGTTTTGTGAAGGTGAAATGTGCATGTATATCCATTTCTTCGTCTTTGAATGATCTACTCTTCTTTGTGACAAAAAGGTTTGCTCACACAACTAGACGACTTTCTGTTGTTGTTTCTCTACCTTTGTTTTTCTTGCATTTTTCTTTTCCCGTTTTCTTGAGATGTCATACATTCTGCAGAATATTTGAAGGAAAGCTAGAGTATGTTGCTAACAATAAAAGTCGGCATGCGTCACTTGTTTTGATCAGAAAGACAATCCATGTCATATCCGTTACCCTCTCACAAAGAATTGGCATTGATTTGGATCTAAAAAAAAAAAAAAAATCAATCTGTCAGTAGTTTTATTATGTTTGGATTTATTGCTATATTTTTTTTCTCCAAGTACAGTAACACATTTATACAAAGTATGCAAATAAAAATTAAAAGATATAAATGTCTTGGGAATTGTCAGTTTCACACAACACTGCCCCTGAATGAAGAAAGTAGTGCCATTGCATTACATATTATAATCACATATAGACAAGGGAGAAAACCATAGAGGAGATAGCCATCATGAGCAAAACTTGACAAGGATTAGATCTCACCATATTAAGTTACATTATTTTGCCATTACTTTACCATTACAATACCATTACATTACCATAATGACACAATTTTACTGATGCATTCCGAATTTTTTTTTCCAGTGAATAAATATTTGAAACATTCATAATTTCCTAATGACAAAAGACTGCACATGTACAAACATTGTACAATGTAATGTATTGTTGTACTTTAAAAAAAAAAATGTTCCTGTACATAGATTTTTAGTTCATCTATCATTTGTAAAAATATGCCTAATAAGGTTCCATATTTCATTTGGGGATATTGACAATTTCTCTACACATTTGCCCAAATTGTACATCATTTCTAATTTAACATACAATGTGTGTATTTGTTTCAAATGGTACCATGACAGTGGAAAACAACAACAACATGATATATAGGGGAAGGGAATGGGAACATTTGATGCCTTTGTATTTAAACTCCAAAGCATACATCTATGACATGAAGTCTCATTTTCTGTTGACTCCTACAAAGTGCAGAAAATAATGACTAATGAAGTCACATCTCCCTATGGAGTCCCCCATCTCGACCCCTACATGCTGTGAGCTCACAGTGCATCGGCTGGAGATTAGTCGGACGTAATATGATTAATTCTTCCACTTACGGACATTTGCGTCCACAGCCAGCTACTCATGATGGGTAGGGTTTCCTAGTACAATGTTAATCAATCTGTTTAAAATGTTGCATCATGTTCATTGCAAGTATTGCATGTTCATGTTAATACCTTGTGGGCTGAAAATTGGTGTTTTTGTTTTGTTTTTGTTTGTTGTTGTTGTTGTTTTTTTTTTTTGCTGGCATCATATATACAGTATTTAATGCAATGACTGATGTTACTATTTGCAGCATTTGCTCATAAAGGTCCAAGGGAGTGGTTAAATCTACTGCCTTTTGTTCCATCATTTTGCTCAATTTAGCACAGCCTGATAACATTTTGCACCAATGAGAAGTCTTGGTTATACATGTACATAGTGTGATGAGTTGAAGTTTGTGATGGAGAATAACATTTTCATCAGTGATTGTATTTAGGGAAGAAAAAGAGCAGGTAGATGTGTTCTGTAATAAGAATGTTGTTATCCAATTCTTTGAGAACATGTATCAGTACAGTATTGTAAGATATATTCCAGTAATGCATTAGGTTGCCGTGGAGATATTGTAATTCTCCATGGAGTCAGGATGTGTTACACCTTGTTCCAGTATGCAGTGTATTAATATTGTCTCCTGTGTATCAGGTACCCTGGGTAATTTTATGTTTGGTGCTAGTGTTGGTGTTAGTCTCAACACTAGCACAAGCTATAATCACAAACTCAAAATCAGCCGATGCAAGCAGGTTGACCTCCAAAACATGATGTAGTTCTGGTAGCTTGTGTTAACGTCAGTGTTGCAGTATTTGTGTTTTTGATAATTTACAATGTCCGTGCTGTCTCTCTATTGGTGAATATCAACCCCTACGGCTTATTCTCATTTATCATATCAACTTCAGCATTGGTGTTAGCATTGACGAATGTTTGAGACTTGGTCCCCATACACATCCAAGTATGTGCATAGCCTATACCAACACAAGAGCCACCTTGTAACGTACACAAACACTTTAGCTATGGCCACATAGATCTGAGCAAAATTACGATCGTGGCATTATGATAAATGGACAATTTTTTTATGGCAATATAATCTATCTTCCCCATCATTTGTCTTGATCTAATCATCCATGACTGTATCTTTTCATATTTGATGTGAACCAAACACAATTGCTTTTTTTTTTTCCCTGTACGATCCCAGCAGGATTGGATGATCTTATGAAGATAGCGCTGCTGTTGGAGATCAATAACTATGATCGATGTCGCTTTCGTTTATCTCACCGTCAGTGATGGAGCTCACTTTAAATCAGTTGTGTGGGAGAAAACACCAGTGCCAGCACTAATACTGTAATAATAATGATAATAATAATAATAATAATGATGATGATGATGATGATAATAATGATAATAATGATAATGATAATAATAATAATAATAATAATAACAATAATAATAATAAGAAATAATAATAATGATGATAATAATAATAACAATAACAATAACAAGAATAAGAATTAGAATAATGAATATAATATAAAAACATCTTATCCGAGGGCTGGGCGTGAATCAAATTTGGGTCCTCCAATTGGGAGTCGGGAGTCTTATCCACTGAGTCCCTTAGAGACTCTGTTATCCACTATGCCACAGTGCCCCCACTAATAATATTATATCTGAATTGTACATGTCCAACTTGTCTTACCTGATTTCCAGTCATATTTCTTGTTTCACTGATTATTAATATTATTGTTTTACCCCCATTTTTGATTGACAGATGACAGCGTGATCAAGAACCCGGTGCTGGTTGAGAGGGCTAACCTCCTCAATGTAGCCAAGCTGTGTATCAAGACCCTCATCGAGTCAGCCATGGAGGAGGCCCGCATCCTGGATGATGAGTACGTCCCTCTCCAACAATTCTTTGTCGTCATGGAGCACGTCATGAACCATGGGGTCAAAGGTCAGTATCTCCCTCATACCCTTTGCCCTTTGCACCTTGATCTTGAAACGTAGGTTCCATTGCTTGTCGTCATGGAGCACGTCATGAACCATGGGGTCAAAGGTCAGTATCTCCCTCATACCCTTTGCCCTTTGCACCTTGATCTTGAAACGTAGGTTCCATTGCTACATCAAATTGGTTCCGTGGAACATTACTACAGAGGCTTGTGTTCAGAAATTGAGGAATCAATTTTGTAAGACAAATTCTAATGAATTCTTTGTTACTATGATAATGATACCTCTATCTCTCTGATACTATTTGATGTTGCTGGGAGATTTATTATTATGATTTTGTGCTAAAAACTGTTGAAAAAATGTTGATAGCTCAAATCCAGATGGAGTGCCTGCACAAGAGGCTAATAATATTCTGTATGATGTATTATTTCATGACACCATGGCAACATAAGAAACATTAAAGGGATGGTACAGTATTGGTGGAGATGAGAATTGGGCTTGTAACTTTTTGCGAGATATCAAGAAAACACTTATGATAACTATTATAGTACAGAGCATACCATTTTACGAGGAATTCAAAGTTTATTCGATGAAAATCGGGTTTGGAATGACTGAAACATCCAAAAACAAAGTAAAACAAAGCGATCATAATAAAGTGTGGGTCCCACACTTTATTAGAATCGCTCTTTTTTTGTCCCCGCCGAACGAGTTCGAGCAGGGGACTATGAAACGGGCTCCGTACGTGTGTGTGTCCGTGTGTCCGTGTGTCCGTCCGTGCGTCCGTGTGTCCGTCCGTGCGTCCGTCCGTGCGTCCGTGTGTGATCAAAATGTTCAAAATGCTACTCCTTCGCCATTTCTAACCCGATTTTGATTCTGTTTGCTTTATATGATAGCACTACATGGGAGCTTTGAAACTTCTATAAAGAATTTCAGTTGTGACCTTTGACCTTGACCTTTGACCTATATTGTACATTTTGCTTCAAAATGCTACTCCTTCGCCATTTCTAACCCGATTTTGATTCCGTTTGCTTTATATGATGGCACTAGGTGAGGGCTTCAAAACTTCTACACAGAATTTTGACCTTTGACTTCTTTGACCTTTGACCTTGATTTTTTGCCTATATTGTACATTGGCTACAAAATGCTACTCCTTCGCCATTTCTAACCCGATTTCGATTCCGTTTGCTTTATATGATGGCACTAGGTGAGGGCTTCAAAACTTCTACACAGAATTTTGACCTTTGACTTCTTTGACCTTTGACCTTGATTTTTGACCTAAATTGTACATTTTGCTACAAAATGCTACTCCTTCGCCATTTGTAACCCGATTTCAATTCCGTTTGCTTTAAGTGATGGCACTTGGTGAGGGCTTCAAAACTTCTACACAGAATTTTGACCTTTGACTTCTTTGACCTCTGACCTTGATTTTTGACCTGTATTGTACATTTTGCTATTAAATGCTACTCCTTCGCCATTTCTAACCCGATTTCGATTCTGTTTGCTTTATGTGATGGCACTAGGTGAGGGCTTCAAAACTTCTACACAGAATTTTGTCCTTTGACTTCTTTGACCTTTGACCTTGATTTTTTACCTATATTGTACATTGGCTACAAAATGCTACTCCTTCGCCATTTCTAACCCGATTTCGATTCCGTTTGCTTTAAGTGATGGCACTAGGTGAGGGCTTCAAAACTTCTACACAGAATTTTGACCTTTGACTTCTTTGACCTTTGACCTTGATCTTTTTACCTATATTGTACATTTTGCTACTAAATGCTACTTCCGGCGGGGACATATATTACGCACCGCGTAATTTCTACTTTTCCTTGTTAATATCTCAGCTATTTCAAGACCAATTTTCATCAAATAAATGTTGAATTCCTCATAGAATTACATGCTCTTTCATATTTCATAAGAGGTTTCTCATTATCTCAACAAAAAATGTTAGAAACCTGAAATTAGGTCTCAACCAAAACTATACGATCCCTTTAAGTTCAGGTTGTGTACACTACTTTTAAAAGTTTACTTTGGCTCACATTTCACTGATTGTTGTTGTCTATTAAACATCTCTTGTTCGCTACTGTGAACTGTTATTTCAAACACCCATATACTTTTGACTGCATGTGTCAGCAAGAAAGTATGCTGTATTATTATGCAGTACTGGTGATTGATGGGGATTTGTGCAAAAACTGGTCACAACACATCAATAAAATCAGACTGCATGCAGTATATCATCGTATGAGATGTTGGGGTGGTGCAGTAACTTTCCAGGCGTGACTAGACAAATTTTGTCTGTTTCAGTTTCTGTACAAGCTATGAAGCTCTTCCGTCATACTAGTTTGATAGTGAAGACGAACTAGCAATGCGTCTGTAGGCTCCATCAAAATGACAAGAGACACGCCTTTGCTATCAATATAGGGTGCTCATAGATTTGCATCCAGTGTCAAGTGTGATAAAATGGCATGATTATATTGGAGGGAGTGTGTATGTGTAGTTCTGAGTAACATTTACATTTCTAATCACCAAATATTCTTGAAGAACATACCGTCAAGGAGTTGCCGTAAATGAACTGTGCGACTCTGCCACCCTTTTTTTTTCTTCTATATTATCTTTCTCTCTCTCCTTCTCCTTGTATCTCTCTATATATCTCCCTCTCTTGCTCTCTTTCTCTCTCTATCTATATATCTCTCCTTCTAAACAGAATGTAATTATGCTGCAGCACAGTTCTGCATGCATGGATTGAGTGGCTATGCAAGCAAGCTGTCACAGTGTGTTTGTCTGAGATGTCTATGCTGCTAAGTGAAGTTAAGGGGGGGAGGGAGGGGGGAGGGGAGGGGGAAACTTTGAAGCCGTCGACTGGCTTATTGGCTTATTCTTCATACATGTATGTGCTGCCTACTGCTTCAGAGGCATCTTATGTTGCAGAATTTTGTTTGTTCTTCAATTTTGACTTATTCCTTTCAAGTGCAAACTTCACATTGAGGACTTTTGCATACTAGTAGCAGCTTATTTTTAGCTGCTGTATGCGAGCAGAGTTTCCAGTGAGAGATGGCCATATAAATGTTGAATTTGGTATTTGATATTCAGCATTATCAATCTTATTCATATATACTGTAAACGCACTAATTTTTGCAGTGCATTAATTTTTTGCGCATTTTGCACTACTTTTGACTAGTGTGAATTCTAAAACCCGCTAAAAGATTTTCACAGTTTTCTTTGTACATTTTAAATGGGTTGACAATCATGCTGCGCGAATTCAAGAACCCGCGAATATGCTTTTGAGCCGCTCAGCGCGAAAAATTAATTATGCAAAAATATGGACGTTTACAGTACTCGCAAACAGTAATCAGTGCTGTTCGCAGACTTCAGCATACGGCCTTTTTTTTTTTCAATTAGCAGCCAATAGCCCACCTTTTTTCAGATTACTCGCAATGTCCATAAATTTCACCGGCATATGACACTTAGTATCAGTTTCTTAGGTGTGATGACTCCGGTCCGACTCTCTTTTTTATGATGATGAGAGAATATGATGTTTCTTGGGGTTTTCCTTTTATCCCAGTATCTCCCAATATCCAGAAAATAAAATTGTAATCACTCAATGAGACATCATGGTATGGGCATGAAACATACAAAATATGATGTGATGTGTGTGACATGAGTTTATTGACTTACTGTTTTTAGCTGCAGCTTTAGGCATGCCCTTTTGAGACCCTCCTCAAATGATTAGCTAGTAATGATGAAAACGGTGATTTCATAGTTAAAAATGTTGATGTTAGCAAAGAAATGCAGTATCTGGTAAAGTTTGCTTGAATTTATGAAACATTACATCATCACTGCAGCCAGTCGAAAGTTTTGTTCGACACATACATGAATATGGCTGATTGCTTTACACATATATACATGTATGCATGCAATCAATGTTTTGATGTCATTCTTACAATGTTTAAAGGTGAGATGGTATGGTGATGTCTCTTGTTTGACAGGTAAGAAGACCTTCCTGGAGAAGAAGAGGTCCTTCTGGGGTGCAGTCGAGTCCCTGGAGAAAGTGATACCAGACTTTTCAGAGATCATCGACAGCGTGAGGAATCTGCCAGGCATAAAGTAAGTTCTCAAAATGTTGTAGTTTTAGTTGCATTTATATTTCTCTTTGTTTTCTCAGTGCATTAAAAGATTGATAAAAAATATATATATGATATGAACTGAGGTATGCCAAGGATATCAAAGTTAATCATCCGATTGGTCCCAAGTAACCCCCCCCCCCACCACCCCATGTAAAATTATCATTAAACATGCAATACTTATCCATACATGATATTTCTGCAGAAAGTACAATGTACTGTTGGTTATGGCCTCATTCTGTAGGTGCCTTGCTCAAGCCCAAACCAAATCTCATCTAAATGTCTTCTTAGACCCTCTTGACAAGTGTTTGCTATAAACCTATTGTATCCAAGATCTGATAAGTCCCCATAGATTAAACATGTATTTTGTAGTTTGAGAGAAAAAAAAAATATCTCAGTGGGTTTTGTTTATTTATGATTATATTGTATTTGTCTCTTGATTGGTTATGGCAGAAAAGTCTGAGAAAAGAAAAGGTAGTCTGATGAAATTATTTAACTCTGTGAAAACCGTCCGTGACATGTCTGTAAATGATGTTGACGGCAATGTGAGGTAATGGCCCCGAGAGCATTAATTGCAGCACTGTTAATAACATAGTTTCAAGGGGGAGCTCTATAAGAATTACTCAGCTGATCTTGGATGCAAACTCTTTATGCATGCTAGTGTCATATCCTGTTGTGAGTGATGGTATAACCAGGCAGAAAAAACACAATTAGCTCACGTCCCTTCCTCCTTGGAAATTAATACTCAGCCTGTTTATTAAAAAAATTGCATGCGGGAATCATGCTGAGAAATTGGAAGGAAAGAACAAAGTAGAAATTAAAGAGATTGCAGCCTTATTGGAAATTATAAAGGGATAATGCTGCGGAGGATTATTAGGTAATCTACCGAGGAAATTAGACTTTAATGGCCTGAATGCAGCCAGTTATTATGACCTCAAAATGGGAGATGGATAGAACAACAGAAAAGAGTCCAAACTAGAATGACAGGTTGGCGGTATACTAGGACAATGGCATTAAAGGTACTTTGTAGATAGGAATGCAAGAAAATGAGTGATAGATGAGGTAGATAAATCATGAAATATCTATCTTCTATTTATCTGTCTGTCAATCTATCTATCTATCTATATACCTACCTATCGATCAATCAATCTATCTATCTATCTATTTATCTATCTATCTATCTACCTACCTACCTACCTACCTACCTACCTATCTTTCTATTTATCTATCTGCCCAGTATGTGTGTGTGTATATATATATGTGGGTAATTCCATGAAGTTGGGGCAGTGTCCATGTAGCATCGTGATATTTAAAAAATACATTTCAGCATAACTCAATATTAATTATGCTATACATTTATTGTTTGTAGACTTTACATTTGCATTGAGGCCACACATTTTCCTGGAAATTTTTTGCCATTCAGACTCAATTTTGATGAAGTTATTCAACAATATGTAACAGTGTCCTGTAGCTTCGTGACATGTCCATGTAGCATCGTGATATTTTAAAATTTGGTCCTAAGAAACAAATTATGGCAATTAGCTTGACCAAAATTTGATGCAATATGCATATTTACAAGATATGAATGAGATAGCTAAATATCTCAAATTTCCTGTACACAGTTTTAATTTTAAAAGAAAATTACAAAATGTATCACGATGCTATGCGCTGTCCTTTTTTTGTGACATTTGGTAGCATAGTGACACGTGTAATTTTCTTGTAAAAGTAAAACTGTGGAAAGGAGAGTTAAGATATTTATCTGACTAATCTAGTAATTATGCATATTATATCAAATTTTGGTCAAGCTAATTGCATTAATTTGTCTTTTAGGACCAGATTTTAACTATCACGATGCTACATGGACACGTCACGATGCTACAGGACACCGTTACATATCGTTTTAATAACTTCATCAAAATTGAGTCTGAATGGCACAAAATTTCTAGGAAAATGTATGGTCTCAATACACATGTAAAGCCTATAAACAATATATGTATAGCATAATTAGTATTGAGTTATGCTAAAATGTCACACTTTGTGCCCCAACTTCACAGAATTACCCATATATATATATATATATATATAATAGTTGAGACAATGTAGATAACAGAGGATGTGGCATGAAACCGGCAGAGTTGTGAAGCTTTCGACCGTGGTCTTCCTCAGCTTTAATATCTGTTTGTGAAACGAAATATATGTTTTTGAGCATAACAAATCTGAACTCTAAACACAATATATTAAATATAAGTTGAGCATGAGTTAATAGTTAATAATTTCACTTAAGATGACAGAGGTGTGCGGTAGGAATATCAGCATCATCACATTATATATATATATATATATATATAAATCAGTGAGATACACATATCTTTGGGAGGGTATCTGCACCAGTTTTCAAGGCAGATTACTGTAGAGAATCTTGCGCAGGGATGATGCCAAAACAATGTGAAATTCCTCATGTTAACATATCACCACCTGCTTTCCATGATGGCATGCCAGTGACAAGAATTTTCATCTCTGCTGCACATAAAGAATATGTAGTGCTATTTTATAAAACATACAATGTATCTTGTGGCATAAGACCACTCTATGGAGTACTTTCAACAGAAGAGTGACGTCGTTATCAAAGTCAATCTTTCCAGTCGTTTTGGGGGGACTTTTTGCATTTCCACAAATTACTTCCCTTGGGCATCTATCTTTATGCATTCAGACAAATGCACAGCTGCCTTTTTTCAAAAGCTTTTTCATCAGCTTGGCTTTCTGAGCCTCTTCTTCAGGCCATTCTTGGAAATATTTGAAGGATATTGTTCTTCTGGTCTTCTGTAGTATCTCCATATCCACAAATTGCTTGCTACAATGCATGGATGTCTTGATCTTTCACGCAGTCAGACAAATGTATGTGCTTTTTCAAAAGATGTCATTTGCATTGTGTTAAAGGCCCATCAAACCATTATCTCAAATGGACTCCATGTTTTGGATCAGCTCTTCTGCAATTTTGAAATGACTCCATTGGCATAAAAAAACCTGATATTGCCATTTTCTCTTTTTTCATTTCCAGGACCAGCATTGGACGGGGGAGAGCGTGGTTGAGGCTTGCCATGATGCAGAAGAAGTTGGCTGACTACTTCAAGGCCATCATAGAAAAGAAGGATTTGCTGATGTAAGCCTCTCCCTTTTTTGTCACAGTCAGCTAAATGTCCTGACGATAGGCCAATTTGAACCCCAGGACGACCTTCGTAAGAACTTTTGGTTTCAATTTCCCAAATGTTCATAGACCTTCAATGATGATGAGATAATGACGGTACAGACTTTTCTCTTTTGAAGAAATTTAGAATTGTTCATCTTTCAGCCAGATCTTCTGATTTTGCAGTTTCCTTCAAGTTGGCTTTAAAGGGATGGTATAGTATCGCCTGAGATGACTATTCAGCTTAAAAGTTTTCGCAAGATACTTAGGAACCACGTGATAAAATGTTTAAGAGCATACAATTCCAAGAGGAATTCAATGTTTATGTGATGAAAATTGGTTTGAAATGGCTGAGATATCCAAAAACAAAGTAAAACAAAGTGATCCTAGGATCTGTCATTTTGTTGGCCAATTGTGAAAATTTGATTATGCGCCGGGTATTTGCATGACATACAAGATGTTTCCTTATATGCATGCTATAGATGTCTTCATCTGTATACTAACTTGGAAGTACTTATAATGGATGGAAGGGTGTCATACTTAGACATAGTTTATACAATCTGCTTGCATACCAGTCTATTTCTTGAAGCAATTAGGCAAGAATAGGAGTGTAAATTAAATCAACCATGAGGTGTTGTCTTTGCTACTTTATTAATGATTCAAATGAAACCTCCGTTGAAATTGCTGTAGGTCATGCCGGATAGATATCTCATGGATGGAATAGGGGCCCCGCAGTGTCTATCATTGCAGACACTCCACTTGTGACCTTTTAATACGCTCTGGGATTTGATTTGGAGGATTGTGAATGTGTGTTTTTCACCACAAGAGGGCGCTGAGAGATATTCTTCTTTGGATGTCTTTGTGATTTGCCATCATATGCATTGGAGGGTCAAATGAGGTTTTTTCTTTTGTTGCTACGCCTACTTCCACATACCAAAGCAGTAACAACATGGAACGAGTTGATGATTCTAGGTTATGTTCTTTCTTTTTTTTTTCTCCCGAAATCCATTGTACCTATTTCAGTTTCCACAATGTGTATTGCTAGTTCTTACAATATAGTTGTTTAATTTTGACTTTGTTATTCATTTATTTTCAATTACTGTATTATCTTTTCTTTTCTTTTTTATGCCTCCGCCATGAAGTGGTGCCGGAGGCATTATGTTTTCGGGTATTGACTTACTTACACTCCTCTACTCACTCCCATTCAACAACATATCCACTTCCATGATTCTTTCATAAGCAGTTTTCAATATAATTAGTGAAGAAATAAGAAACATAATTAGTGAAGAAATAAGAAACAAAAGAATCAAGACTGCTTTGAAAAGCTTTCACATTAGAGGTGAAGGTAATGCGAAAAATTTTGTTTTGGAATAAAAAGGAAGAAATTAAATCATTTCTTATTCTTCAATTTCTGGTACGTCCTCTTCTTCCTCCCTGTAGTTAAATTAGTGCATCCTTGGCAGATGTGCTACGTGCTGCCCAAATGCCACATTGTATTACAGTGTGACCTCATTTGATTTGAGTTGATTTTTTTGGCTGTCTGTATCAATCATCATACATAAATCAAGAGACATATTTCATTTGATCAAAAGGAATACAATAATGTACACTGTAATCAGCTTGAGGCAAACAAGTGATATATCAACGAAACAGAAGGACCACAGCTTAAAGCAAGGCTTAATATGCTTGCAGCTCAGAACATAAACAAATTTATTCGACATATTCAATGTATCCATATGTGGATGACATGTTCCAGAGAAGAGGAGGAGGAAAGATAGAAAGGGTAAAAAAATGGTGAACTTCTTGCTTAAAAAGAATCCCAGAATGCAGGGAAAGAATTTTTGGTGCTGTTGGTTGACCATTTTGACACCATGGTGGCGATGGCACATTTGATCCAACTCACTGGGCCGGATGCATAAACGCTAGCAATTGCTTGTGCTAGCCTTTTACTCGAATCCACATGCATAAAAACAAGCAATTGCTTGCGAGCAGAAGCTTTTGTTAGCGAGCACAAGCAATTGCTTAGAGACCAAGCATTTGCTTAAAAACGTATGCATAAAACATACCTTTTGCTTGGTCTTGCTAGCAATTGCTTACAATTTTCCAAGCTCTGTAAAATGAGCTTGAGCTTTTGCTTAACTGGGATGTTCCCTTTTAAGTATCATTTTCACATTCATAAAAGAACGACCACACTTGTGCAGGAGTGGTATAAATCTACAAGAAATTACCCCTAAGAAGTGTAAGAAACTTTTTGGTTTCAACAACGGGAATGTCCAGTGGTTAGCACGCAAAATATAATGAAAAACAGGTAGGATGTCTGACTCGGTGGAGAGCAAGGAGACCTCTCTCCACGTGCGATCTGGCAGATCTGGGCTACTATAAGCAGTGATGGGAATCAGCCAGTATGTGTGTATGTATATATGTGTGTGTGAGTCTGTGTGTGCATTTCATAGCTCTTCTGCTATGTCAGGAAATGGTTTGGCACACACATGCCCTTTCAAATACATGCTATCACAATCGCCTTTGTTCTTGTGTTCGCACAGGCGTGACGTCCCTTTTGTTGAAAACGCAAGCAATTGCTTGTGCAGGACAAGTAAAAGGTATGAGCACAAGCAAAGGTTATGCATATGGATTTAAGCAATTGCTTGAGCTAGACCTTTTACTAGACGAGCTTGTGCTTTTGCTTAAAGCAATTGCTTACAAGCAATTGCTTGTTTTATGCATTTGGCCCATTGAATGAAATGAGAGCTATGGAGCTTTGCATGTGATATGCACTGATCACAGCTGCTGAAACAGCAAAGACACCTTAAAAAGAATATTTTTCACTGCTTTTTTTTTTTAATGAACACGAGTACAAGAATTTAGGGTTCCAGCAAGAGCAAGTAGAGAATTCCAGATATCTGGGTCTCATTTCGCGAATGACGTCAGGATGGCAATTTGTGCTAGGATGGCAACTTCTTGAAGCAACGGACAATCATCCCAGTTTAGCTTTCTACAAGCTGCTGCAGGGATTACCCATTCAAGGTTCAAGTTTCAAGGGATTCTTAACATTACCATGACACTTGCCATTGCAGCAAGAGTTGCTGATGCCTGTCATAGGAGCTTTCTTTGAAATGGAGCCCTGGACTGTGATACCCGATAGATTGCACAGCTGTAAAAGTGTTTTGGGATTATGCAAATGAAATATATTAAGACCGTTTAGTTAGGTAAGAATAGATCTCTTTTACTCAGTTGAAATCAAAATTGAAATTGAAATTGAGTGGATTCTATGTTTCCCATACTTCAGAGAGTGGTACGAGCCCACAGCCCTCATCATGGAAGAAGAAGCTATGGTGATCGGTGGCCTCCTTGTGGGCCTCAACGCTATCGACTGCAACTTCTGCCTCAAGGGCGACGACCTGGACTCCGCCCCATCGGTCATCGACTTCAGCATGTACTTCAAGGATGGCAACTACCTGGACAAGCCCATGGAAGCTGCCTCAGGATCACCCACGTGAGATTTAAAGTGACACTCCACTCATGTTAACACCAATGATATGAATAAACCCAAATAGACTGAACACTGAAAGTTCTTTTAATTCTTAAAAGAGCATAATTACTTTATTTCTTTTTTTTTTTGCATTAAACTGATATTGGTCACACACAGTTATATGATATGCAACTTTGTAGTTCTCCTCAAACTTCACTGATGTGTTTCAAACATTTAGGATAAATTTCCCTTCAGTGATATCAAAATGAATGAATCATATCCATTGTGTCATATGACCATAAACCTATTACTGGTAGTGACATTTAATATGAAAGTTCTATGATAGCATGATTTTGCACTCCCAAAAAAATATGTTTTTATGAACCCACCAATGGGAGTGTTGTGAGCTAGTGACATCATCAGCTCAGCTAATTTGAATAAGATTGTGGCATATATGACATGCATGTCATATTTTCTTTAGAGCATGTGGAGGTTTAAAAGTTCTGAAATTCTCTGATAATTTGTCTGATTCACCCCCCCCCCCCCCAAATACTGGCTTTACTGTATACAGTAAAGCTGGCTTTTGTAGAAATGAATACATTCATTTCTACAAAAGCCAGCTTAAACATGGATTAGAGTTGCCCTTGAACTTCTTCAGTGCAGAAAGAATGCACTTGACTCTGTCAACAACATGCCAAGTTTTATGTCATTCCATCAGCTCACAGTGGGGCATGAATGATGGGTAGTAGCAAGCGCTGAGTTGAAAGTGCACTGCGCTTGGCTGTTTTCCATACTCTCAGACATGTGTGGTGAAGGTGCAATTGATGCACAAATCAGCGCTACCTTGAGCAGTCTGGAGCAAGTTTTCATTTTCCTCCGAAATTCCTTGATAACCAGAAGCACAACATTTGTTATCTGACATCACCCCCATTATTGTAGTAATTACAATTACAGTGATTCTCATGAAGTACTGTAGATCAAAATTCTTATGAAGAACAGATGCAGACTATAATACACATTACCTGTTTCTCCATCCAACATGTCTCTCGAGATCCTCAGATAAATTCTGAGGTTTTCATAGTAATCCTCAGGGATTAGGGTTTCCGCGAAATCAGGTCATGTCTAGACGACATTCTATTGCCACAGCAGGTCTGACAGTGCTTTTTTTTACCTGTATATTCTTTTTTATTCTTTGTCTCTTTCTCTCTTTGTTTGTGACAGTGGTCCCGCAGAAGTCAACCTCACCAACATCCTGGATCAGAAGAATTTTCTGGAGGAGCACAACCGCCACTTGACGTCACAGATCGCCAGCCTGCAGTCGCGCATCAAGGCCTTAGAGGATGCCAACTCCAAAATGAAGGAGGAGGTAGTGTGGATGCTGTCTTAGTGGGGCCATCATTTTAAGGGATAAGTTCACCTTCATAGACAAGTGGATTTAGTGAAGGCAGCAATATTAGTAGAACACATCAGTGGGAGTTTGAGGAAAATCAGACAATCCATTAAAAAGTTATGAATTTGTGAAGTTTCTACTCAGTCACTGCTGGATGAGATGACTACTGCAGCTTGTGATGTCACATGTAGAACGATACAAAGAAAATATGAAGAAAATTCGACAGATTTTCACTTTTCTCCCATAATAAAAGAACACTTGCCTCTTTCAGAAGGCAGGGGGAATAATATTACCCTTAACATATGTCATTGGCAAGTCAAGGAAATGAGCACTTATTTCAAAAAATAAAATTTTGTGAAATTCCCTGTATATTTTCCTTATGTTGTTCTATGCATGTGACATCATACACTGTAACAGTCTTCTCATCTAGCGGTGACTGCGCAGATACTTTAAAAATTCATAACTTTTGAACGGATTGTACGATTTTCCCCAAACTTTTACTGATGTGTTCTACCAATATTGCTGCAGTCACTCAATCCACATGACTATTAAGGTGGACTTGTCCTTAAACACTTGCCACAGTCACACTGGCTACACTTCTTGAAGGTTAACTTCAAGAACACATCGCAAAGTTTGCTCATCCGTTCACACTGGTGGCCAAACGTCTCAAAGTTTCAGTTTTTGATAAGTTCTCGAAGTTTGGATCACTGATGCGCATGGGCAACAAACAAAAAACTGACAGCTGATGACTGTTACATTTGTTTATTCCATTGAGTGTGATTCCAGCAAACAGGAATTGCACTGGTCATGTGACAAACTTTAAGAAGATTTGTGGAGGTTTGGGAAGTTTCCCTATCTTTAGTTTTCAGGAATTTTCAGTCACAGTAGCAAAACTTTGAAAACTTGAACTTTGAGAAATTTGACCAGTGTGACCTTGGCTACTGTCATGTCTCATTCCAAAGGTGGTATTGTGTAATCTACATTCCACAAAATATTATTATCAAGATATCTACCTCTGTACAATTTCAAGCTAAAAGCTCAATTCATCACATATTGATTTCATATCAAAAGTATCAGATATATACATTTATGTATACACAACAAAGACTACTGTCTGTTTTTGTTATATATCCAGTCTTTAATGCTGGTATGCATTCATTTTCATGCTCATTCACATTCATTGAGTGTTAACATTGCTAACGTCTGATGCAGTGCTGCTACTGGAAGATTTTAGCTTCAATTCCACGAATAAACAGTGTAAATTGCTCTTTCAATAGCAGTAGTTAGGCATGTCATTCATTTGCTATCATGGAAATACAGTGTCCCACTGCAAAAGCAAATAGTGTTTGAAGTCTGAATTCTGCAAGATATCACAGCAAAAGCAAATAAAAGAAGAGAATTGTACAAAAATATGGTATGTCTGTCGCACATACTTTTTCGTTTAGTATTCTCCAGCGTGTCTGCATCTGTATAACTTGGGCAAATGTGTAACAGCGAGCATGAATAGTGCAGGAATGACATGAGACTAAGCTGGCCAACCCGCTGAACAATTTGTCCAAATATGGCTGTCAGGCAGATAGAAGTTGGGGGGGGGGGTGTAGAATTGAACTGAGATGCCTATAGTATGAAAGCACAGTTCAGAATATGCTGCTACCCAACGTACATGTATCTCTTTGAATTGGCTGTTGGAATAGAGAAATATTGATCCAGACTAATTTACGTCTTTTTTTTTTCTCCAGTTGGCCGTGGCAAATAACAACATCCTTAGCATCCAGGGCCAAAATGACCTACTCCAAGCAGAGAACAATGTCCTAAAGCAACACACAGAGAGAAAACTTGAGGTACTCCTTGAAAGTACTCTGATGATTCTATTTGTTTGTTTGTTTGTTTGTTTGTTTTTTGAGTCAACCATCTTTATCCTTTAGCTGAATTTTCATAGGGCTTATTACATGTTGAGAGAGCATCGCAGAAGCTGTGCATTCAATTTGAGAGCCTGCAATCTCAACAGCAAATAATTGCCTGTTATGAGTTTAGTTTCTTATTGTTGTTTTTGTCAGGTCTGCATACAAATCCTGCAAACTAAGAGAGAGTCAGCACTGATCCAATTTTTTGTTGTTTTTTTTATTTTGCATACTTTTTTTGAGTGAATGAATGCAACATTTGGTCCATATTCAATATCATCTTTTTTTTTTTGTTATTTCCATCGGCAAGCATTTGAATAAGTCACATAATCATTGAAAATTTTGTGTTGTTTTTGTGTGTTTTGTTTACAGTACTCAATAGCTACATTTCATTAATTTCACCTGTAGTGAAATCAGTGTGTGTGTTTGTGCTTCCATACCAAATATGCATTTTCAGTACAGAGCTCATCCAGTGTGCTGTGTAGATACTAGTAAGCTATTGCTCCATAGGCAAAATTTTGTCTTTGACTCACCATATTGCAGATGTTAAGGCTCCCTCACCATCCATCCGTATCAATTTCCCAGCGATGAAGGTTAACCATCTCTAATATTCATTCTCAGTGGCTTTCTTGAAAGTGGGCAAATCCCAGCAATATTCCAGGACTGTCTAGCATTTTGCATTTTGGTAGGAACAGAACGGAAAACTAAAAGCCCAGGGATTTATCAAGTGCGAGATTGAGCTATCTCCATGAATATTCTTTCCTGTCTAATACCGGATCATATGGGCGAGTTTGTTATTCTTCAGAAAATTCCACTTTGTCTTTGCTATGCAAAGTTCTTATGAATATTTATTACAGACAAAATAATCCAAAGATAAGAGTTTTGCAATTGACAAGAACAACAGTTGTTTTTGTCTGTCTTTTTTTAGCCCTTATCTTACACATTGTTCATGATTGAGAACACAAGCGAGGGGAAAATGGGATAATCCTGGTCTAAGCATAGAATGGGGCTAACCCGTGAGAAGAAGGCTATGGTACTGGTTTGGGGGTTTCAGTTGAGAAAAGGAGCATTGGATGATTGTGATGGAAATAATGATGGTAGTGATAAAGACGATGATGGTGATGATGACGATGACGACAATGACTGCGATGATGATGATGTCGATGTTGATGATACTGATGATGCTGATTGTGGTGATGATGATGGTGATGATGATGATGAGGAGGAGGAGGAGAATGATGTTTTAGGTTACATGGTGGTTCATGGTGTGAGTTCTTGGAGTCAGGTGAACATGTTTGTGGTTGAAGGTTTCTTACAAAATATGCTCTCTTTATGTTAGCTGTTGATAAACCCGCAACAGGCTTAGGCCAAAAAAAAAAATTGTTGCATTGGCGTAACCCGCCCGACCCTAAAAATTCCGCCGACCCCCTGTTTTTTTATTATTTTTTTGCTATCGATATCAAATATCTTGTTGATTGTGATCGCGATCGCACAAACCCGGAAGTGGAAACGGCTCTGGGGATATCGGATGTACGAGGGAGAGATCTAGCGCCTCGCATAAGCCTTCCTTGATCAGTACGTCATCTGTTTCCAACACGGACACGTACTCTAACAAGATTTATTCAGTGTATACGTAGCATTCAGACTGCGATGTATTGTGCACAGTTTTGCCGTAGGTTTCTTGTGTGGAGAACTTACACGAATCTGTATATGTGGGACTGTAATAGAGATCGCCGTGTGCGATGAAAAGATCGTACATATGGGTCAATTTGCATCTATCTTATCTAAGTCAAAATAGTAAAATATGAAGTGAAAACATTCAGGATAGGGATTTCAACATCTTTAAATTCTGTGAAGGGGTATAATTCCAGTAATATCGGCCTCATGAATGATTTGTAGAATAGATGAACACAGCACATTCGGTGCAGCAGTTGTAACTGTTTACTGAGCTGAGCACGAGTTTTACACGTAAAATGCAGGTAGCAAAAAAAAAAAAAAAAAAAAAAAAAAACCCCGCCCGACCGACCCTATTTGAAAATCTCATGTTACGCCAATGCAACAATTTTTTTTTTTTTGGCCTTACATATGAAAGACTTCTAAGGTGTTTGTGTTAGTGCTTGTGTCAGTGTTTGTATCTGTGTTTGTGTGTGTGTGTGTGCATGTATTTGTAGATGTTCGTGTTGCTGTGTCTTGGTCTTCTGTGTATGTTTGCAAGTATGTGGGCATGGATGAATGAGTGTATGTATTTATGTTTGTGTTTGTGTGTGAGTGCAAGGATTGGGAAGGGCAGAGTACTTGAAAGAATGAAGTCCATTTTACTGTGAATGCAAGTACAGATGGGTAAAACAGTTGTGTGTATACCTGCATGCAAGTATGGTAGCCTCAGAAAGAAAAAAAAATGGTATCGTGAGAGAATCTGCATTCATTTCAAAGCACATACTTTTGTTTTTATTGGACAGATTGCCAAGGCTGACATGGCGGTGGAGAGAGAGACGTACAACACATCCAGGATAGGCCTGAATGAGATGTACACAGAGGCCAAGGAGAAACTACAGCAAGAGACTCAGATGAGACTGGTCAGTGAATCATAATCTGAATGTCCATCTCAATGTCCATCTGAATGTCCTGTCGTGAATATCCATCTGAATGTCCATTCGTGATGTACAGACACTGCAGCAGATTATCACCTGAAAAAAGCAGGGGAGAAAAAATCCAAACAAACCACATAGGTTTCCAGTGATTAGTGATCTTTCAAGACAGGTCCAAGTGCATGGGAAAGTCACAGGAAGAGAACAGATTTAGGGGGTTGGTATTAGCTGTGTGTTTGTTACCAGTAGGAGTGCTACACTGATTTTAATGTAAAGGTCACAATGGGCTTTTGATTTCAAGTTGGAATATATACCACTTTCTGATATAAAGAAAAAAACAACCCACACAAAACAGCAAACAAACGAATATGATTGCTAGGGAACAATAACATAGTGAAAATCATGTATAGGAGCAGAAACCCTGACAGATTGAAAGAACAAGTAGCAAAAAATGAAAGAAAGAAAGAAACCCACCTAATAATGATGTCAGCTGTTGAATATGGCTTACTCATTTTAATGTGGTCCATATTCACAGCATATGAAGTGGTTTTAGCGTTTCAGGATGAGAGCATATGTGTTGCGCAAGAGGCCCTGATCTTATTTGACCTTCACTACATTTAAAAGGCAATCACTATTCAAAATAAAAGGGGGATTCCCAAGAAACGGGTACATCTTTTATGATAGTTCCCAAGCTCTTATCAAGCTGTCTCCTAACGACAGGTTTTGAAAATGGCAGATGTTCATGATATAGACAGGTGATCTTAATAGGGAGATATTGTAGGTGTGTGTGTTTGAAGTAGTTAGGTTGTTCTGCACAGAATGCTCCATGAAGTAGTTTCAGCTACATTGAAATAATGGTCACCTTTTTGTGTATCGGCATAATTGCTCCCATGTGAATAGGTTTATTCCTGTCTTCAAAATTGATGTGAATGGAGAGGAGAAGGAGAGGAGAAAGTGTAGATGCAGCTTTGTGGAAGCTGTCTTACAGAATGAAGGAGATCCTCCGTTTAGATTATACCAGGGGGTACAGAATGCATTTCATAATCTTCAGTGAATGAAAATTGATTTTTACAGAAGCTCTAATGAGATGATGCAGTCTTTGACTGAATTGCAAGCAAACTGTAAAGTAGTCTCATTATTTTGACACCATGTTTATCATGCCTGCTGACATATCATGCTTGAGAAATGTTATACTTTATGTGACAGTACATTTAATGCTATCAAAGCATGACTTTTCCTACAGTAATCAAGAATATTATAACTGCAATTTCTTTTGAAAAAGAGCTAAGTTGGAAGCGATATCTTCTTCTGTAATGCAAGATCGACTTTATAATTGTGTTCATATCTTTCTCTCCCATGTAAGTCAAAAAGTGGAAGATTCCTCTGTTGTCTTCCAGAAAGTGCTCCAAATCCATAGTCTCCCCCATAACATACAAACCTCCCTATTTTAGGTCTCACATGCTTTTTGGGGTTCTTCTTCTCCTCCTCGTCCAGGATGTGGAGCAGGAGCTCCAGCTCCAGATCAGCCTGAAGATGGAGATGGAGATGGCCATGAGGCTCCTGGAGACGGACATCCATGAGAAGCAGGATACCATCATATCGCTACGGAAACAGCTGGACGAGATCAAGGCCATCAACATTGATCTGTATAAGAAGATACAGGTGAGGCTTTCTCCCTGAAGATGATCGTGATAGGTGATGGTGATTATGATGATAGTGATGATGGTGATTATGACGATGGTGGTAATGATGATGGTGGTTCAGGTGGTGGTGGTGTGTATGGTTTAAATATTTCTGTCTCTGCTTCTGATGATAATGTTGATGATGGTTGTGGTAGTAGTGATGATGATGATGATTTTGTTGATTACGATGATAATGATGATGGTGGTTGTTGATGGTGATGGTGGTGATTATGATGGTGGTGATGATGATGATGATATAATGTAGATGGTAATTTTGGCACTAATGTATTTTTTGAATGATATCAACCTTGACAAGGCATGTATCAAATTCTCCATGAGAATAGCTTGAGTAGTTGTTAACTAATGGTCAAATATTGAAGTGCCAAGGATGTTATCATTCTATGCTACAGCATATATACATCAGACAGCCATTTTCCCTACTAGATCTAACTGAAGAATTGAACCATTTTAAGTGAAAACATTACCATCAAGTCAAGGTATTTCAAAATAATGTATTAGTATACTGAATCAATGAAAATTTGAATGAAATTGTACTTTATAAAAGAAGTTTCTGCTATTCAAAGATAAAGAAGTCACAAGAGGGTGATAATGGCATTAATTTCGTAACAAGTCTATGATGAGAGCATTTTTAATAGTGATCCAGCAATTACAGAAGATTTCAGGGTGAAAATTAGTGTAGCCTTTGAACCACTGCTTTGACTCCCAGACACTTCCAGGAAGATCTGTGGTCAAAGTTCAGGGACACCTCAAATGATATCTCAGAGGAATTTGTTGAGTAATGAAGAGCAAATTTTGGTAGGAGCGTAGCATTATGAACTACTTATGTTTGAAGCTTGCATCCCGGAACAAAGGGGAAAATATGTATTTTTTTCATGAATGCAAGAAGAAATTTCTTCTCTTAAAATATCTATTTCAGATGAATTGGACATAATGTTGATATGCCCTTCATAATGATGTTCCTGTCATTTATAGGCAGACCAGGTGCCCATATTTCATAGAGAAGTTTGTAATAATTGTAAGCTACAATGATATCAGTAACCATGGCAGCAGTCGGAAAAAAACCATTCAGTTGTCAAAATGTGAGTGCTGCTGCAATATATGCAATTCATGCAACTTTTGCAACTATTGCAAAACAGTTTAATGAAACGGACCCATTATGAACATGATAAGGCGATTTCTGCATAAACCAAATGATGCCTGTGATCTACACGTACCATGAGAACAGGTTGACGGATGCGATCTGCCACAATAATATTTTTGTCCTGCGTTTGTCTCCACAGGGCAATGAGGAGACGATGAAACACAAATCCGACCTGGTCGGTAAACTTGAGGATAAGACCAACCAGATGGTGGAGACCATCAAACAACTCGAGGAAAGGTGAGCTCTTGCTGGCTTTCCAGATTATGATGATACTGTTAATAGTGGATTATAATGACTACTTTTTTCCCCCCTTCACTCTGCACACAGATGGTTCAGACAGGTTAGTCCAAATTCTTGCTGAGATTAATTCAAAAATTGCATGTACGCTTTTATAATCCAGACTACAGTTGTACTTTACTCTTCACACATCTTCCCTTTGTGTCTCGTCAGACTATCACCTCAGCCCTGCTGTAAGTTTCTATTCATTGCCTGCCTACCAGAAATTTATATCCTATGATATTGTCATATAAAATCCTCTATGTGAAATTACTATTGCAAATGAAGCCCACCCTTGTTCACTAGAATGCATAGATGTCTGCGGTGTGTGATTCAAATTGACGCTATTCCAGATCCCTGCAATGATTTTAAGTAGCTCATTATTACCTGAAAATGTTCTCATGCAGGGCATTTCCAAAGATTTTGTTTTTATTTCCTAACTGCCCAAGTGGTTATTTTAGGAAAGACCCTTGGGCAAGTGCCTATACATATCACTTGCCTAGCCGTGAGTTTCAGTAGCCCCAGACTAGTTGGACAAGTGGATCTGTAGTAAGCAGCCTGCTATGCTGGTACCAGAATTTGTGTATTGGAAAGCAGGCTGTTGCTGAGTGTTTATTGTATTGTAATGATAATGATTATTGTAATGATGATTGTGAAAAGGGGATGAATTCACTTTGTGCATATGTAGCTCTTATTCTCTGTGCTACTTTTTGAGTATTACATGAGAATACATAGAGTTGCATCCATTTTATCAATCCTGTACAGAAAAAACATAAACCAGTATGTAACTGACAGTATGTAATTGTCAATATTTAAACCGGTAGTATGTAACTTTCAGTATTTAATCTTAGTATGTAATTATCAGTATATAACTGACAGTAAATAACTGTCGCTATGTTATTGTCACTGTCGGTGCACTTCTATTTCATAAGTGCTTGTTCATGTCACATTCCTTTCTCAACATAAAGAGATCCTGACACATGAATGTTTTAGAGCAGTCAAAGACAAAAAAAAAAAAGAAAAGAAAAGAAAAGAAAACAAAACAAGCGATGCTACTTGCATGATTGTTTGGTGTTATTGTGAAATTGCATCATCACCTTTAGCTAGATATTGTCAGACATTCTATACTTTCATATATTTTTATCCCATCTTCTTTCCCTTGGTCCCACACACGCTTATTGTTGTTGCCATCCTTGGTGTCCTACTCACTGCCGTTAATGGTTCCCCGCTCGGTGTTTGGTCTGCAAATTGGTGTCATGCTCTTCCATGTCTGGAACGTCCCCCCTCCCATGTGTGCCCATGTTTTGCCCGCATGCAGACTGCGAGAATCGGATCGCCAAAAGCAGGCGGCCGCCGAAACGGCGCGCAAACTCGGGATGCAGATTGCAGATAGAGATGCAAAATGGTATGTTTTTGTCTTCATTTTATATCCAGATTTAGTTTTTAAATCTAATGTTGGCAAGAGTTGTGTACAATGCTGTTTTCCCGGGTACATTGTTTCTTATCATATCACAGTGCAGGAATACTGATTGGAAGTCCCCAACTGTAGAGACATTGGCATTTTTTGTATATATTTATTTATTCATTTATTTTTATTTATTTATTTATTTTTTTTTTTTGGGGGGGGGGAGGGGGGACAGGAATTACAGATCATATCATATCCAGTGAGTAGATATGATAATGCAGTGAACTGAGCCCCCAAACCTGTCTGTGTCAAATCTCATCATACCACCTCCATGTTACCCACCGAGGGTCCACAAAAATATTTCCAAATATTTGATAGAATGCTGAATGTGTATTTTCACACACTCAGTATATGGATATTGACCATGCCTACTGACCGTCGCAGATTGTTTCAGACATATGCATACCTGATTCCAGTGTGAGGGTGATCCCCCACGTATCCCAGTTTTTCTTGTTTGCCCAGTCACTATTATTATCTTTAGCTGTAGTCAACTGCTCATATCTATCTTAAGTCTTCTTCTAAATCTGGCACCTAAACATGTTGCCACTGCCCGAGAACTGCCGGCGGCACATTGAGGTCAACATCCGTTTGAAAGATGCTGTGATAGGTTTCTTCTTTGTAGCATGGTTCTTTCTTCTGAACAATCTCAGTTATATTTTATTTTATTCTGCTTCCAACAATTCAAACAATTCAATGTCTATGTTTGTATTCAAAGTTGTGGCTTTAGTAGCAAACTGTGAACGTATAAGCTTGCGTATACGTATGCTTCTTTGTCATGAGTTATTTTATGCATATTTTGTAAACTTTATTAGCAATTCTCTCATATTTACTCTCTGTGAAGTTGTGGCGAAAATTTATGTAAATGCATGCTGTGTAACTCAGTGTTAATACTTAAAGTGATCATCAGTACCAAAAATATCTTATTCTCTCTATTAGATGTCTAAACCCTTTATAAGTTGGATTTGTAATGATGTTCAAGGACGTGATGTTGATCACATGTAACAAGCTGTTGGATTTGAAACATGCTACAGGGTCTACCAGCAAACTTAGCTTCAGATGTTCTCCGTAGGATAATTGTGTTCTGCAAAGTAGGGTGATACCAAATTGTAGTGTGCAGTCTAATGTGTGTGTGTGTTAGTTCTAAAGAGAACCTTGTTTAGAGGAATAGTGGGAGAGGATAATATTCCACCACACGAGGGCAGAATAGTTGTAATTGTTAATGTTGCCTCTCTCTCATTCTCGTAGTACTTATTTTTGCTTCTCCTTGCCTTATTCTCTTCATTATACCCTCTTGTACTATCCATCTGAGACTTGCTTTTCAGAGTGACTGCATGCAAGTGATAGGCCACAAACTACAATACAAGATGAAATGCAGATTCACTGCACTTGATGCTTCACTCATATGATAGGACTTCCAATCCTTTTGTCAATTTCTGTATGATATTCCAGTGGTCATGACTTTTCCATACACATTTCAATTGTTCAATTTTGCTCACTAAAGATTTCGCTGTAGAGTTGCTGCTAAAATGAGATTTTTCATGGAGTAAATTTCACATATACTGTTTAGCTACACTCCAGTGGCTTTGTATTAAATGATGTAATTATAATATTGTTTCCCTTCAAAGTTGGACTTTGTGGAGATTTGCCCTTTAAAGCTACAAATTTTATGCCCTGTGATGATGTATTATCCAGGGTGGAACTGTTGGTGCAAGACAGGCTGAAGAAATATTAATATACGGCGCAGTCTTTATTATTCATCGAAAATTGACATCTCCGTAGAGGACTGAGCAATCCTTTCCTCTCTGCTCTTTAAATTTCAAAGTCACTTTCAGCTTTTCCACTTGATTTGATGGCTGGGAATACCATGTGTCACAGAACCTGTGTGCTTTGAGAAATTGTGTCATGTAGAACACGTAGAACATAAAAAGTAGGAAAATACTAGAATGCGTAAGTGACAGTTGGTACCCCATCTCTATCGCAAAAATCTGCGTGGGAGTGGCGAAGCAGGCGGCTTATAACACTTCCAACAGGGTCATGTCTGATGCGCGCATCCAGAGCCCCTGTCGCCACGAATAGACCGCACGTCGTAATCGTCAATTATGCAATGCGTGTCCTTGGATACATGCTCCGCCATGGAGTACTGCCAAAAGAAAGAAGCAAAGCCATGTGCGTGAAATATCGCTGCATGGGGTTTCAGAGTTCACGGCTTGACTGCTAGACAGAACTTGGAGGCAAGCCATGAAAAGTGACTTGCAGAGATCGTGTCCAATTGTTCTTTTCACAAACAGACAACATACTCAAATGCAAGGCTATTTCAGCAGTGAAATAGACACAGCTGATCATAAAGTTTATACCAAAATGATACAACTGATAAAAAAAAAACTTTTGATACCTCTTGATGCCTCCAGCAAAAGTATCTCTTTTTCATAAAAATCCTTGTACCTTTAAGGAAAACAAAAACACAAACACACAAAATAAGACACACATTAAGAGATGAGTACTTTTAGCATATGAATGATTCTTTTGAGTGTTATTCTTTTTGAAATGTATCAAACATGAATACAGGACTTTGCACTCATGGTAGTGCCAGCTGCCTTTAGAATCTAAAGGGATCGTATAGTATTGGCTGAAACCTAACTTAAAGATTCTAACATTTTTCGGTGAGATAATGAGAAACCTTTTATGAAATATGCAAAAGCATGTAATTCCATTTATCCAAGAGGAATTCAAAGTTTATTTCATAAGTGGTTTCTTCATATCTCACAAAAAAATAAAAGCCCAATCCTTATCTTCACCAATGCTATACCATCCCTTTAAAAGGATGGTATAGTATTGGTTGAGGTGAGGATTCAGCTTTTAACTTTTTGTGAGACACTTAGAAACCACTTTATGAAATGTTCTAGAGCATACATTTCTTAGAGGAATTCAACGTTTATTTGACAAAAATTGGTTTTGAAATGGCTGAGATATCCAAAAACAAAGTAAAACAAAGTGATCCTAATAAAAGGTGGGTTTTATTAGGATCGCTTTGTTTTGGATATCTCAGCCATTTCAAAACCAAGTTTCATCAAATAAACTTTGAATTCCTGTGAGAATTATATGCTCTTCCATATTTCATAAGAGGTCTCCACTATCTTAAAAAATCACTATAAAAAGGTTGGAAACCTGAAGCCACATCTGAACCAAAACTGTACCATCCTTTTAAGCCAGAAATTAAGAAAAGTCACGTAATTTTATTTTTTTTCAAATTGTCATTACCCCATTTACATGATGCCTAATTAAAAAAAAAAAAGAAGAAGATCATCATAAAAAACATCAACTTCATAGTTTGTTTAATTCTGTCACATAGAATTTGTTGATACTTTATATGTTAGCAAAATGCCAGTGCTCACTCTCCTAATCATCATCCTTCACTCTGTCTGATTTTCCCTTTACACCATAGCTCCAACCTGGCTGCCGACCTCAAGGTGGAGGGGGAGTGGCGGGCCACGTTACAGAAGGAGATTGCCCAGGAGAAGGAGCTGATAGGCCAGCTACAGGTGGAGATCCGGGAGATGAGCGAGCTGCGGACCCAGCTGGCCGACCTGTCGGGCCGGCATGAGGAACTGCGCCGCACCTGTCACGAGCAGGAGCTGGCCCTGGCCGAGATGGGCTCCAAACTCAGCGAGTGAGTTTGGTTGTTTGCTCATTTGTTTGTTGGGGGGGGGGAGGGGGGGCTTGGTGGTCAAACTCACCTGCATTGAGCATGATCCAGTGTGTCATTGTGTCATCACAGAATTTGATGTAAAGTCATCTGGTAATGATTTTGATGTTGGTATTTTTCTCTTCTTATCACACTTCAGACCTTCACTTTCCAGTGACATATGGCTGTACGAGTCATCTCACTTTAATTCAGAACATGACTGTCCACAAAACAGTTTGCAAATGTTCACAGACAATGAGTTTTTCCTTGTATGCACCTGCCATCTTCAGTTGCATCATCACAATGGCTTGACAAAGCTACTTAACTTTTGTGGTCCGATTTTAGTATGTGTGTATTTCTTTTTCTTCACCATAGTCTCGGCTTTCAAATGAAATGTTATCATGATTTGTGCCATTTTGCCTGTGTAACGACATGCCACACAAACAGCAAGAAAGCTGATGACCAGATAGCACAGTCAGTTTTTGCGTGTTCTCCCACAGGATCGAATATTATCAATAACATCATCAAGAACAAGTGGCAAAATCATTGAATATTCATTGACTGACTTCATTCTATTCTTTGATTTTTTTGAAAGTCAACAAACTGAGCTGGTGTCCAAGTGTTTGTTGATGTGGTTGTTAGTTTCATCAGGGAGGTGGTGCCATGCTTTCATTCACTAGACCCTTGAGGTTTCCAGTGACATGTGATTTGTCTTTCTTTTTTTTTTCTTTTTTTTTACACTTGATCTTATACACAAACAGTGAGAGAGCTAGCCACCAGAAAAACACATTGGGTGATTTCAAGTTCTGTGCTAGTGCCAGTCCTATCTCAGCACTATTACTGGCGATAAAACCAATCTTGAAATCAGTCGGTGTTGGGAGGTTGACCACAAAATTATGACATATTTCCAGTAGTTGGTGCTGGGCTCGTTGTTGAATGTTGTCTGCTGAACCGAACGCCACCCTTTTGTTGGCCATTTGCATACTTTTTCCCCATTGGCCAACACGAGCCCTTGGGGATTATTATTTTTGTCATTTCAAGTTCGGTGTTGGTGTTTGTGTTGCCGTGCGAGACCCACATTCACCTCCATAATAGATGCATGTTGTACGTGCAAAGTCTATGCTAATGCAATGGTCGCCCACCAACGTACACAAACATTCTAGACATGGCTACATAGATCTGAGCTTGGAAGCAAAATTAAGGTAGCTGTGTTTTAAAGGGGGGATGAAATATGTGTCCTTTTAATTTGTCTTCCTCATTATGTGTCCACAACTAAACATTTGTGGCTACATCTTCTAACATTTGTATTTGTATTCCTAATCATGCTCAGTCACCTCTCTAGCACAGTACTAATTGTCCCCTCAGTATTCATAAATTCTGCTGTCAAAAAGTAGAAAAGCTTGCTGTCAAAAAGTAGAAAAGCTTGCCACAAGAATAACATGTTAAAGGGGAATTCCAGTCAAATTTAAAGTTATTTGAAAAGAAAAGAGTAACATTTTACCAGCACAGCAGTGAAAATTTCTTCTAAATTTGATTAAAAGGAGGAGGAAGAGAAGAAGACAAAGAAGAAGAAGACAAAGGCGAAGGAGCAGATGGAGCAGAAAATAAAGCAAAAGAAGATAAATAAAAAGAAGAAGCAAAGGAGATGGAGGAGGAAAGGAAGGTTTGATAGGCACTGTGTACACGTAACCATTCCAAAGTTTGCACGTGTTACAACTTTTGTTTGACTCACAGAAATAGTTACCTTCTCTTCCAAACGCCAGGGGGGTTTGCGAAGGAATTCTGGAGGAGTGCTGACATTCCACATTCTACAAGCAAAATGCGTGACATCATTTGACGCCTTTTTTAACGTTGCTTCATTTACTTCAGAGACTCAAAATGTTTCGCTCGAGTCAACTCCAATATGCTTGAGTGCAGCGAGGAAATGAGAGGAAATTCGTGGAATTTTTTTTATTTCCCATGGCCACACTTCACGGTTTGGCGCAGCGCCCATGGAAAATCTGCAAGCCATATTGGGATCAGATTTGCAGATGCCAAAGGGGGAGATTGAGTGCGAGATAACAGAACGGTGAGGGACGTCAAGAGAGCCTTAGATTTAACCCTTCAACATTAAGAAACTTCATGCGAGCAATCAACCTTTACTCGCTAAAGGTAGCAGTTAGTGTCACACTTTTGCATGGGTTTTGACAAATTGTGTTTTTACAGACATTTGCTCACAGAGTGGGGTAATACAGGGAGGATATTAGTATGGCAGGGAAAGACACACACACAGATTATTGCTAGCCAACGCCCCACATACGCACATACGCCCAGTCTAGCGTGGGCAGCCTCGGACACTTTGGTATGTTTTTTACGAGGAGCAGCCATGGCTAGCCGATGTGCTGAAGTTCTACCTGATTGAGTTTTATCAAAATAGGTCTGTCAATTTTAAGAATGAACAGAGTTCTGCTGGAATGGTCAGTGAGAAAGAAAATTCCACAGCCTTTGCTTGGAGATGCAGAACAAAATTGTAGTTCCTATTCCTTGAATTCACTTAGGCCTCTTGGATGTGTATTAATCATTTTATTTTGGGTCAAGCACTGTTCTATGAACATTCAAAAAATATTGTGTTCATCTTTGTAGGTGTTTGTGCAGGAGTTATGGGTGGTTGGACAAAAGGGGTGATAAATGGTGACTCTGTGAGCGTGTGCGTATATGTTTTTTGTCATGAAGGCATGGAGCCTTGCCAGATTTGTGGATACGAATCAGCTTTGCGGTTGGGTCGGAATGCTTTGCAGGCTCCCAAACTCCCAGTCCCTCAGCCACCATGGGTGCAAGGCATGGGCGTACAGTGGTTTTGTATTTGAGTATCAACCCATGTCAAGTCTGATGCCAGTAACCACTGGGTAAGACAGACCCAGTTTCGCTGAAAGTGGGAGGGGATATCAAAGATGGCTGCTGCCTATAATTTTGTTGTTGTTGTTGTCCATGTTAATCATGTTAAACCATGTGCTGTATACACCATGTATTTCAAGAAATATTTTTTTTTCCAGAGTTTCATATTTAAAGCTTGGTTCTAATTGTGAATACAACAAAACACAAAAATATCAACTCAGATCCTGACATAAATGCGACTTGTGCGCATACATTTGTCCATTCATTACTGTACTTCAAGATCCCAAATACTAGAAATTCCATCAGGAAGTCCCAATTCACAGGAATGTTAGACTCGTGGTGTACGTTGTATATAATGTGTGATTAATAGGTGGTGTAAATATGTCATGTATACAGTAATTATTGCTGTTGCAGTTATATAAAAATGTTTTTCTAAGCTTAAAAGGCTTTGAATTCAAATCCCACCCTTTTTATACATCTGCGTACACTATGGTCTACCCATGACGTCCTTCTGAACCCAGATATGTTGAGTGGATACTTGGCACTACCACAGTATACAAATGATGCACGGATCTGAGTGTATGAGTAGGAATTATGTGCATATGTGAATTATGAAATTATATATAATTCCATAGTAGCTGCATGCACACAATATTCCTACTCATTGTTGTTTGACACAAAAAAGACATACATTATTTGTTGTATAGATCGGTGACAAATTTTGCCCCAAATCTACTATTTTATTATATTTCTGACAATTGAATTTACAAGTCTCTTATTTTGGCTTGCCATAGATGATACCATGCATCAGTAATAAGCCAGTTCACAGTTAGCTCATAGGCACATTGGTACAAATGACCTTTCTTTTTTTCTCAAGTGGTTAGGTACTTCACTCGTTTTCAAAGCAGCATGATGCATAAGCATACCCACAATGTAAGGAATTCACGTCCAGACAAAGAATGAACTTGCACAGAGCAGGTGACATCTAGAATGGTCTGTCAATTGACACTTTGGCTGGCATTCATTTCATTGTTTTGTATTGAATGCATAAACAAAGTCTTTCTACCAACATTGCTAAATACCAGGCTTGCTGTCAGGTGAATGTGCTAGTAAGCACCATTTACAAGGGTTACATGAATTTATAATCATTACATCAGGGATGCTTGTCTCAGTGAATTCAAAGACAAACACGCCTGATCGTACAAATGACCTTTTTCTGCTCATGCGCAAGTGGAACTGTAAACTGGCTTATTACTGATGCATTGTACTGATGCATGCCTAGCCATCTCTTGCGAAATGCGTGAATGCTTGCTAAGTGCGCAAACTCTTTGTTACAAGTATGTGCAACAACATATTTACTGCATCTATTGCCAGTGATCAAACATGCTGCCAGTAAAAATTGCTACATGGCTCTCGACCAAGGAGATTGCAGGATTTTTCTCTACCCATTGTATAGTGATGGTAATGACATTGTCATTACTGTCATAAAGATCATTATTGTTCTCAACTTTCAACGTTATCATCATCATATTTATCATCAGTTTAATCACCACCATCATTTACCATTGCAGATCGCAGCTGAAGATGGACAATATGAAGGAGGTGGTGCAGTCGACGGAGGGGCGGGTGTGGGCAGACGACAAAGACGTCAAGGACTGCATGCACTGCCAGAAGCCCTTTTCAGTGGCCAGGAGAAAGGTCAGTCCACCCCTCTCTTACTTTTTCCTGTGACCGAGACAAAGAAAAAAATCCCACCCCTGTCTCTTATTCATTCCTAGAGTGACCTTGCATGATTCACGCAGACATTTGCACATTACATTGCCTTGACTCGGGCGCAGGTGAGATTGCGCGAGCACGACCACCGCACTCACTGTCGGGATTTGCGTTTTATTCTCGGCACAAGGTCCACCCGTATGAATTGAGGTTGCGTTCGATGCTTGATGTTTGCAACTGAGTCTGGATGATTCAGCCGTCATTTTCAAGGTCTTGCTCGAGTGCTTTCTTTTCTTTCTTTCTTTCTTTTTTTTTTTTTTTTTTTTTAATACAGACTGCAAGTATTACCCCTACAGATGCGGATCAAATCGAGTGTTGCCAATAGACGTGAAGTACATGACAAGCTGTCAGTCTTATTGAAGTAACCCGACTTCCACCTGTTCAAAAATAACACCTTGAAAATGTCAGCTTACAGACACAATGTGAGACGTGTGGCATGAAAATATCACCTCATGATCCCTTAATCAGCTCTAAAAGGAAAAAGAAAGGAAAAATCTGACACCTCGCCGATGTAATTGAGATTGATTTATTGGTGTCTGTTCGAGAGACATCACTCCAGGCTATTGCTTCATGGACAGATATCAGAATTGCACGACGGGGATCAACGATCATAATGCTCATGGGTTGTCTTGAGAGCACGTATTATCAATTGTGCCTTGAAGACCAGGGCAAGCAGTCTGTATGTCATCATGCGGATGTGATTCAAACTTTTTTTTTCTTTGTCTTCTCTTTAGCCTTGTTCTTTTTTTTCCTCCAAAGCCTTTTTTTATACCCCCGCCACACATAGTTTAGTTTTTAGTAAAGTACCCCTGTTGTAAATTTCTTCAAGCACTGAGATTTGCTGGAAAAATATATATCAAAAGCAGCTATCATTTTCATTGTAAGCGTTGTTATCATTATTACCTCCGCCAAGGGAGGAGGTTATGTTTTCGTTACCATTGGTTTGTGTGTTCGTTGGTTAGTTAGTTAGTTAGTTAGTTAGTTTGTCCGTGTGCAAAATAACTCAAAAAGTAGTTAACGGATTGGGATGAAACTTGCAGGAAAGGTTGAGAATGACACAAGTAACAAACGATTAGCTTTTGGTAGTGATCCGACAATTTTGGGTTAATATATGAAGGAATTTTGATATTTTGGCAGGTAGGGTCAATGAACTTGGGAGTTCAGGCTGCGCGTACAGTGCACTCCCGTTATAACGAACACGGTTATAACGAAATTTCGTTATAACGAAGTAAATCTTCTGGTCCCAAAATTATCACCATTAAAGTCTATGGTAAAAAATTCGCTTATAACGAACACGGTTATAGCGAAATTTCCGTTATAACGAAGTCTTTTCCGAGCGCCACAGACAAAGAAAAACAAAAGAAATGCGAATTGCTTTCGAAAATTCGTAGCGGAACAAGCATATAGGTTCTCTGCATGGGTGAACTCTTCACACCTCTGTGTGTTCGCTCTTTGTGTCACGCACAGTTTCTGAGGGGAACTTGCGTTTATTATTGTGATACAATTATCCTATCACATTTCACATAGCTTTCCAGTGTATGATAAGTATTCAGCTAACAGAATATATGTGGTTTTCTTGTTTTCGTTATATATTGTATTTGTGCGGTTATAACGAAATTTCGTTATAACGAAGGAAAACTGCCGGTCCCGAGCATTTCGTTATAACGGGAGTGCACTGTATTTGAGGTTTGCATGCGCGCACTAAAGTGCGTGCTCTAGTTTCTGCTAGGGCGAGACGCGCCGTGCAGCTGAGGGTTTATGATGTAACAAAGGCTTCTATATCAGGAAATCGGGCGACTTTCAGCACACAATGCTATAAGTACGTATGGGTGGAAATCACTGATATCTCTATGGAAGAACAAGATCAGTGGTGGAAATGAGCCGCATGCTTGGCGGAGGTCTGCGCTCTCAGAGTGCCTCTCTAGTATTATAATATTTTCTTATCATTGTATCCCCCGGTACATGTACTGCAAGATATTTTAGATTCAGCAGTGTTACACTGTTGCTACAATGTCACATTTGTGTGCACAATACTGACAGCATTTCTTGACCGAATTTATTGAAATTCGGTATGGAGATGTATCATCAAAAAGCCTAGCCACCTTGAACTTTTGGTGGTGGCACAATTACTTGTTACATCTTTATACAAAAACAGGTTGATTTTTGAGGGTGTGCTTGTGTGCACTCTGTTATCCTCATTTCTGGACTAATTTTGTTCAAGTTTTGTACAAAGGTGTGCTCTTCCATGCACATTTCTTATTCAGTTTTCTTCAAAACTTGTGTTGTGGTGCATCATGGTAAAGCATAGAATCCTATTGTTTTTTTATAACACTCCTCCCAGTGTTCCGCCTTTGATAGGGTCAAAGGTTATACTAGTATTTGTTGGAAGTCTTGTGTGTGCCATGCAGATGGCATTTCATGTCAAATAAACATGATGGTGTCACACACACAAGTAGTTATGTACATTTTATGTATAAGGTATCAAGGCTGTATGCATGGTTGTTTTAATGTGTATGTACACAGGTGGACCAGATTAATGGAGAACATTCTATATGATGTAGATATAGAACATACAGGCTGACCAGATCAGTGGAGAATTTTCTACGTGGTATACAATGTAGCTACAGTACATGCATGTGACAGGAAATACATTATAGCTCACTCAATCTAGAATGATTTCACCCATTCCAGAATATTCTGGGAAGTGCTTACATATTTGGCTGAGTGAGGCACTGTCCCTGTAGCCCAATGTGATTGGTATAGTTAATTTTGGCAATGATGTTATGCACATAGTTAGGCAGTGACTCATCCAGGATTCCTGGAACTTGGACTTGCTAGTACAATTGTATGTTCAGGTATGTGGCCCCAGGTTGGAGAAAATTACAGAATGTACTAGAAAGGGGTGAATGGATAGTATATAAGCCGGAGAAATTCTGAGGTAGGCAGAGTACCTAACACCTCTGCTCTGAGAGTTACGTCACTTCTGGCTCTGAAGCGACTTGTTATAGTCAGTCCTGTGTTACCTGCTGACCTGCTATACAAACTGTGTTTGTGGAGTTAAGATGGGAGACATTTTGCCTGCAGAGAATTAATTTGCCTACATTGGAGATAGACTCCATGTTTTAGTGTCAACGGACATTGTTACGGCAAAGCTGTGACGGGCTGGATTCCTTGCTGGACATTATAAAGTGAATCATCATTCAACGCATCAACTGGACGTGGTCGTCACAACGTTTGGATTCTGCGCGCTTCGCCGTGGACATACACGGTATATCGTGGATTTTACCCCTGATTTATACTGTGGATTAATGCAACCTGTGCCTCTGGAGTTACGTCGGAGGAATCATTCATCGGCACGTCAAGGATTATTCATTTGTGCATCAAACATTGCATTTGGACCTTCTCAATTAAAGGATTACCTGATATCAGATACGTGTAAGTGATTCCACTATTGATTTATAATTGTTTTATTGATCATTATTGTACTGATGTGAAAACCGATTACGAGTCTGTACCCACAATATCACCGTTAATAAACCGCCTGAACATTAGTTGATTGTTTCTTTTGTGCGATCGTTCTCAGAGTGATTTTGGTCGTAACAGTGGTCAAATCTAGACTCCTGGTTTTTTTGTTCAATCTTTCATAGGGTCAAAGGTCATGTTGAGGTTGCTGACCTCTGTACAGTCTACTGCCACAGGTTTTGAGTTTTTTTTTTCCTCTGGTATTGTGAACCACTTGAACTGTGAAGCAGTTGAAATCAAATTTGGTGGACATTATGGCATTGAGGTGTAGACGTGGAAACCTGATTTTTGTGTTTGCCAGACAAAGCATTGCTATGGTAACCACAATTTTACCAAAACATTTGGGGATTTCTACATAAACTTGGGATGTACAACAAAGAGCACAGCAGACCTGATTAAACTATAAACAGTACTCACAAGGTACTACACTCATACACATACACACACACACAAACTAACAGAACCTTTTATCAAACCCCGGTTCAATTCATTTTCATAGGAGTTTGAGCTGCTGGAGCAGGGGTATCAATCACCTTCAGTGATAGTTCTAGTTTGTATGAGCAAATTATGATCAATTAAACAGGACAGTGAAAGTATTCATTGAGATTGTATTGTTTTTCTTTTAAAAAATACAAAAGCAAAGCAGTTGAGGTACCTCACAGCTTCAATTCTGTACTATTATGCCATTTGAAATTGAATTCAAATAGAAATCACATCTCATGATAGAATTGTAATGATACAGCACTGACATGATTCATACAGCAGCATAGGTGTCAAATTATGGAAAAATATTTTCATAAATATAAAATATGTACTATAATCAGAGAGATTGTTTAGAAGCATTTCCATAATACTTTGTTCAATTTACCTATAGGATTGAGACAAATATAATTTTGTTGATGTTAACACATCACTGACCACTTATTGGAAGTCCAACAACATTGAAACTGTCATTTTTCACTTTATTGTGTTTTTTCTCACTGTTTTTAAAGTCAATTTTAACTCAGCTTGGACAATCCTTTAACTCTTTATGTGCCACGTTCGCACCTCCGACTCAGTCGACGGCGTGTCAACTTCGCATATTCCGCTCAAATGCACAAACCCGCCCAAACAGATCGATAAATCGTCAAATGCCACAGTACAATGAAACCATTTCTCGGGATTCAATTCCTCTCATCTATAGCTTGCATTTTGTGTGGTGATTGACTAACAAGCAGTGTTTCATACTGGATTTGCAAGCAGATTCTAAGTTTCTGTCACTGCTTTATGTGCAAAAGTCATACATTTACGTTAATGTAGCTACTGGGCATTTGAAAGAAAAGCAATTATAGATTTGTCATAGAGTTTTCATCGATGCAAAGCTTGGCATTTTCTCTACAACTTTGTTCACTTTGTCTATAAATCTATAAAAGTCATGTTATACAATGTAGATTTGAAAAACAGAATGTTTTATCAATGCATGACTACGTTGGTGTCTCAGAATAATGTGGCACACGGGGGGGGGGGGGGGGGGGGTTTCCACCATGGCACATAAAGAGTTAAACACATGACTCATTGCACTAATTAGACACATGATTGAATTCATGGCGACTATGCCAGTGTTAATTCTCGAAGTTTGTTTGTGTCTTAACCCATTGAGGACAGACCGATTTTGCTACAACACGCATTTCCCATAGACACCTGCCCGATTATACTCAGGAATCGTCTTCAGTGGGTTAAGGTGACTGTCATAAAAGGATGCCTTCATCTTCAAGGGAAAACTAAAAGGAAACTGGGAGAATGTTTCAATTTCCCCACCCAAGCTGCATCTGTGGTTTATTTTAGGCGCGATATGACTCATGCTATCGTGATATTTGATAACATATGGTGCAAATAGAAAGAGTTCTGGAAAGAGTGAAAGTGTCTTTAAATGAGACATCATGTCAAGTTTAAGGTCCAGACAGAATTGCCTTGAAAGGATCAGAACTTTAACATGGAATGAATCCAGTGACAATTATTACCAGGAGAGAGGAATCCCTATGTTAAAGTCTCTCTTACACAATTAGTGCATTTCAGAGTCGTGGAAAATACAATTTGTCATCAGTGTAATTACTGTTGTGTTGCTTATTGGTTGCCCTTCTGCCTTACCTCATACTGAATAGGAAATCTACTTGTATGTAGTCTAGTGCAATTCTTTTAAGCGCAGTTTACATTCTAGATGCTTTTTATCTCACAACAGTTTTGTATGCAATACTATGCTCAGGTTTATATGCAGGATTTTCCTAATTGTACACATACTGATACATGTTATAGAATGGTAGGGCTTTTTAGCAAGTTGCACCAAAGTTTCTTCTCTTTAACTCTTTATGTGCCACATTCACATACCTGACTCAGTTGATGGCATGCCAAGTTCACATATTCTGCTCTAACCCACAAACCCGCCCCAACCAATCGATAAATTGCCAAAGTCCAATGAAATAATTTCTTTCGATTCCATTTCTGTCACATGCAGCTTGCATTTTATGTGGTGATTGATTCTCGAGTTGTGTTCCCGACTGGATTTGCAACTAAATTCTATCAAGTTTCTGTTACCGTACTGTTTTGTGTGCAAAAGTCATGCCTCTACAATAATGTTATAGCTAGTGGTCATTTGACAGAACAACAATCATGGTTTTTTCTCATTGCAACTGATCAGTTGCAATGAGAAAAAACACATCTCGACGGAAGAATTTCACTAACTTGAATAATCATGGTTTTGACATACAATTTACATCAAAGCAGTGCTTGGCATTTTCTGTACAACATTGCTCATTAAATGTCCAGGATAACAAAAATCTATAAAAGTTGCCTAGATTTGAAAAAAAAAGAGTGTTTTCCCAAAGCATGACTATGTTGCTATCTCAGAATAACATGGCACACAAGGGGTTTGCACCATGGGACATAGAAAGTTAAAGCTCCTTCTGATTCCCTTTCCTTCATCAAACTTTTTCACACCTACTCCGTGGTTTCATTCATCAACTTCCTCTCTCTCCTTCTCTCACACAGCACCACTGTCGGAACTGCGGCGGGATCTACTGCGGGCCGTGCTCGGACAACCTCATGCCCCTGCCCTCGTTTGCCAAACCGGTCCGCGTCTGCGACAACTGTCACACAGAGCTACTCCAGCGGTACTCGGCGACTTCCAGATGAGGAGGGAAGAAGACACGCCCACCTCCACCAACATCTCTCTCCTCTCTCTCACTCTCTTTGGCTATCTCCTGGTCACGTCTTGCCCACCCTGCAGAGCAACTCGATGTCAGTTCATACTCCCCGTACTTTGTGCCCTGTCTGTGTCATGCCGCTGCATGTCGTTGTACTTCTGCCTCGTGAATTTCGACGAAAACCACAATGTCAAAAGCTGTGTAGGGGTTCTGCGCCGCTACGTTCATCACGTTTCAATTTAGTGGTCCTAAACGGTGTTGCGTAGGTCTAACATGCAATGTGGTCTTAATTGTAGGCATGCTTCCTCCAAGCAAGAATGTCCATTGCAAATTCCCCCAAGCTTGTTCAGGGTTTGCCCAAGGCTTGCCTGGCATAGCAGTGAGTAGTGATGCACGTAAGGAAAATTCCATGTTCAACTCTGATAGCGGACGGAATGCAGGAATTGGTATTCTTATTCCAGTCATGCTTACACTGAGTGTTAAATCATCTCTTGACAAAATGCCAACTTTTGCAAAAGCATATTTCACGCACATACATTGTAGCTGGTATGTGTCATAATTGTGTGGTTTTGCCACGCAAGTAACACCAACCTTCCTTTCCTGTGAATACCGTCTTCTTGGCCACAGTGACACAATTCAAAATCAATTTCATTTTACTTTGACCCATAGACAGTGAGGGCAGCTCTTTGACTCTTGAATATTATTTGTGTATGCAATACTTTGGGGTGTTGTTGTGATAGTTTAAGGAAAAAAGGAATATCAAAGACTTATGGTATTTGTCACAAGCTTCTGTAAGCATGAGCAAGATCAACCTGAGGTTTGGTTTGCAATGCTTGGAGGTGATACATGTATGGAAGAAAAACCTTGTGGACACGTGAATGTTGCCCTTTTGTGATGTGGTGATTACTTCAGCTTGAATTCATTGTCACTTCATCATTAAACTCTGAGAATCTGAAATATTGGTTTGTCCAGACATAGAAACTGTGTAAGCCTTACGTCGCGGAGACTGGTTCGTCATTTCTGTGAGTCAAAATTCCTACAAGTAGCCATCATGTGGGCATGTGACTGCAGCCCTCAGCGTAGGATTTAAAGGGATGGTATAGTATTGGTGAAGATGAGGATTCGGCTTCTAACTTTTTTGCGAGATATCAAGAAATCACTTGTGAAATAGTAGAGAGTATACCATTCAAAGAAGAATTCAAAGTTTATTTGATGAAAATTGGTTTTAAAATGGTTGAGACATCCAAAAACAAAGTAAGACAAAGCCGTTGGAATAAAAGGTGGGACCCACCTTTTCTAATAGTATTGCTCTGTTTTGGGTTTCTCAACCATTTCAAAACCAGTTTTCATCAAATAAACGTTGAATTTCTCTTGAAATTACATGCTCCTTCGTATTTCATAAGAGGTTTGTCATTATCTCGCCAAAAAATTTTAGATGCTTGAAGTTAGGTCTCAACCAAAGCTATACGATCCCTTTAAACCATGTGACCAACAGATGTGTGTAGCATGTGTCGTAAACAGTGACCCTTTGGCAGCATGGGGCCGTTTAAACACTGGTGATTCAAAGCACAAGCCTTTGGAGTTTCCTAACCAAGTTGAAAATGTGGAGAAACAATGACTACACTTTTGGCTCTGCCTGAGAATATCCGTGCTAGGACTCATTGATTCCTTTGCAGTCTCCAAGAGGAGTTAATGTGGACGGAATGGAGATAAGTTGTAAAGTTGTAGAAGTCATACATGTATATATTATAATCACTTCACCAAGCCCCCAGAAAAAGAAATGGCCTCTGGTATGACAACACACAACAAGCTAATAGCTCTGTTCACGCTTGTAACAAGATTGTACGACCACCTGTGTACTGTAGTATCACATATCTGTCCATCTGCATGACATGAATGAATTATACACAGACATTTCATCATAGTCAAATGCGCTCTCATTGGTCTGAATAGCGGTCTTGCACTTGCAAATGTTAACAAAACCTCACATGAATGGGGCGCAGCACTTATGTACGTAGATTTGTGAATAGAGAGTTACTTTACAGTTTTCTCCCCATTGGCCAGACACGATAAACCCGACTACAATGTAACTCTGTATGGAGGCACAAATATGAAGGATATGCAAGTGGGTCACAAACTATATTCCCTGAGAGCTTTGCTCCTTTCCGGCTTGCCTGATGTCTGTTTTGTACATTTGGTCATTGTGTGCTCACTTTCAATTCCAAGTTCCAGAATGCAAAGAATGGAACCAGTGCCATGGTTGAGATGCATTTTGAATTTTTTTCCTTTTTATCTGTTAAATAGAACTTGGCTGAATTTGATCTTGAATGGTTCAAATATGCAAAATCCTTCGTGTCTGTGATTGCGTAGACTTTTTAAAAAGTCAAAAAAAAAGTGAGCAGTTTGTATAAAGTCAGGATCATCTAACCCCTGAATCTTGCTAACAGAATGGCTTGTATGTCACAATGATTAGGTATGGCAGTCAGTAAAGCCAGGTTGATTCTCTGAAGGAGAATTTTGTTATTAAGAAGAAGAAAAAAAAACTGTCATTGTGCAAGTCAGGATGGCCAAAATTATCCACGTGCAATAAGAGACCTGCGCCACTTTTTTGGCACAAGTCTTATCCTGAATTCAAAATAACATGGAGATTTTTTTTTTCATAGGGAGCAAATTAAATGATACAAGATAGAATGTCTTTATTCTTCAGGGATCTGATGCCTGGTTTAACAGTGTTTGATTTGTAAACAAGTCTCCAGTCGATTTGAACACATGTCAGTCTGACAGACATGCAAAGTAAAGAGGAGTGCCTCTCACTTTGCAGGTCCCTCAAAGTTCGGACAAATGATTCATGCTCAGTCCACTGAGTGCTACATTGTGCTTCACCACAGGAAATTTGTAACATTCAGTTTGTCTTTCACACTGTAGGTCACTTGCACTCTTTGACCAAGAGCAAAATAATAGTGACTTTTGGAAATGAGTATAATTACGTTTTTCTCTTGGGTACAGGGACAAAGAGCTTTATGTTTTGAGGGCTCTCTGTCAGCTGTCTATAGCCGCGGTCAAACTGGCAAAACGAGTTGATGTTTAACTTCAAGAACATTATGCTCATTTGTTCACACCAGCAGCCAATCTTCAGTTCTTGAGGTTTTGGTCACTGACTGGTGGTATGTGCAAAAACAGAACAACAACATTAACAATGCACACACATACATCCCAATGAGTGCATGCTTCGGAAGCACCACTGCAAACAGGCAGTGGACTGGTCATGTGACAAAACAAAGTTTCAGTTAAGTGAGCGTTCAGACTGCACAAACTTCAGGAAGATTTCCCTGGTTTGAATGGGAAGTTTCACAAGAAGTCTTGTGAAAAGTTTTCTGGAAGTTTGTGGTCACACTGGCAAATCTTCGAGAACTTGAACTTCTCAAAGTTTATCCTGTGTGCCTGCAGCTAATTTGTGAAACTCACATAAACTGGCTATCATGTAAACCTTGAAACGTCAAAGGAAGCCATCATTGGGCCAGGTGCATCCCTTTGAGTGCAAAAGAAGATACATGCCTGTTAGAGGAGACTCGCTATCATTAGGTTTCTAACATTACTGAAATAATTTCAATTGATTTGCCAATCATGTTAAACCGTTGTCTTACATTGGCAAGATGTACTGTAGACCTATCTGGAGAATAATGCGATATATAGGGGAGGCATAAAACCAGTCACCATAGCAACATATCTCGTTTTCCTGATTTTTTTTTTTTTTTTTTTTTTTTACTGTGAATGATAGGGTCATTGAACTTTCTTCAGTTTGTATGAGTCATTTTATACGAACTTGTAGGTGTGCATGTATGTCATGAACCTTTCAGGCCTCCTTACATGTATCAAGAAAAGTGCCACTAATTCTGACAAGATGCCAATGAGCAATGAATGAATCAGTGAAACTCCAAGATAGCTGTTAGGCTCTACGTGTAAGTGTCTGTTGAGCGAACTTCATCCAGTTGCAAACCAATCATGATGAAAAGCCCTCAAACTGACAAGGATGAAGGATGATACTATGCAGGCTGCAAAGAATGATATTGTGATCAGATATTGGCTGAAGGGGTCGAATGTGAAGGTCAACAAACTATGCACAAGGAGAGCAGTTTTACTTGTTTTTGGAGCACAGATAATTTGGTGTTGGTAATGCATGAAACTTAAGATACAGGCAAACCTGTCTATAGTGACCACAGACCCAAGGGAAACAAAAAGAGTCTCCTTTATATATAGGTGGCCACTATAGACAGGTTCTCCAACAATTCATATGTTTGACATGCATATACATGTATCATCATTGTATACATGTATTGGTACTTTTATGTACATGTATGTATATAAGTATGGCCATGTTTCATTAAACCATGCCAGTGTTGATTGCATTATTACACACCAAAATGCAGACACCAGGCTTTTCACGAGTGCATTGCTCTGCCTGAATGATGGGTGACTGCAGTGGTGGTGATCATTTACCTATTTGCCATACATGTTTGCCATGACTGCAAAGCAGGAATACACGCTTAAATTATCTGCTCCATGTTGGTCTGTGGCCGCTATATACAGTTGAAAATCTACCATGGGATACAAAATACCTTGGCGTGTTAGACAAGTGGCCACTGTACACAGGGTGTTTAACATGAATTTTCTCTTTGGAGGATTTTTGAGTGGCTATAATGTACGGAATGTGACCACTATGGAGAGGTGGCCACTGGCCACTGTATATCGTAAGTGAAATTATTGACAGTAGACAGATATAATTGCATTGATTGGATGAAAAAAGGCATTCAAGTCTTGTTCAGTGTCCCTTTTATCTTGCACAGTCATTTTATTGGCAACTTTGACAGGGCAGATTGTGTAATGACTTGCTTTAAGTGTAGGTCAGCAATCACAAAGACATATAGGCCTAAACAAAGAAATGTCTCAGTTAAAATATGTATTTGTTTTTAAAGATATTAGTATGTGAGTCAGACACGCAAAAACATTCTTCATTTTATACTTTTGCTACTTCAATCTTTGGATTCAATATTTGTTGCTCAGTCATGCATGTTTCTGATCAGACACGAGAAATGTTTGGGCCGGTGTGGTATTTTTTTTTTGTATGCATAATCAAAGAGATATATATATTACGCATTTCGCGCAGATCACTTTTATGTCACTATATATATGAATATATTTCATGAATGCATGTTGAAATAACTGCCACAAGTTTGTCAGTGCTATGAAGGGCTGGCATTAAAATGTGTGTGCTGGATGAAGTAAAATGGCTTTAGTCAGCACACAGCCTTGTTTTGTTTGTGATGCTTATCTCATGACATGCTCAATCCTGTGGAATTGATAAATGTTGATTTAAAGGGATATTCCAGACGATTTTCATAATTTCACATCATGTAGTACATAAATCGACAACTCCATGTATAGAATTGTGGAATTTATTGTGGTTCTTGAGCAGAGAAACAATACTTTGAAAAACTTTAAACAAATTACACTGAACAAGGATGATGACGTAGGAGGTTCACATATTTCAGAAATGTAGCAGTGTAATTCCATTACAATACCACTTGCTTGCGAGTTCACCTGTGTATAATCTATGCATGTCTTCTTCTTTTGTTCTGCTTCCTTGAGCCCCAACTCATGCATTCTTATGGTGACTCTGCCATGTCATCATCCTTGTTCATTGCAATTTGTTCTAAATTTTGAAAATATTCTCATTTTTCATCCCAATCATCACAAATTCTGAAACTCTGTCCTCTGTATAACTAATTTATAGTTGTTCAAATGTAAAAATCTGAAAATTATCCGGAGGTCTCCTTTAAGCACTGACTGGTAGAAAGAATCATTTATGTTCATTTGTGTAGATGATTTTTTTTTTTTTTTTTTGGGGGGGGGGGGGGGAAGGGGTGGGAATAGACAGAGGAAATTGATAAATAGGCCTTGCCTATACAAGATTCTGGGTTGTGGTTGTATTGACCAATATGTAAATGTGTTTGTGTTTGTGTGCGTGTATGTGGTATTGGTGTGTGTGTGTGTGTGTGTGTGTGAGTGTGTGTGCGCACACATTCCTGTATGTGGTACTGAAGTAACACAGCACAATTACGCCTTGTATGTGGAGTTGAAGTTGTTTTTGTGTAACATGTTTCCAGGTAGAAAGTAAGCATTATGACCCAGTTTGTTTTTCTGGACAGTATTTTGTGATACATTACAAAGAGTCAATGCAAAACAATGCAAGGATACAGAAGAAGAAGAAAAGTGTGGATGAGAATGCATCGTCTAGCTATAAGTCCAAAGCAAGTTAGATAGCAGTAAGAGCTCAGTCTATATACTGACTTTAAAGATTATCTCATCCCAACACATAAGGAACTGTTACTCCTGTTCACTCCAATCAACCCACAAACAATTGTGTCCACTATATAGTGTGTACAGTGGAATTGATATAATATGGTGAACAAGAGATTTTTGGCTGAGGTTATTACATGTATTATCAATGAGAAAATGAATTAATCAAGTAATTGTGTGATTACATATGTGTATATATATATATACATTTATGTGTGTATAGCATACACATAATACACACACACACAGCATGCATCGTGTACATACACATTCCCGGTATGTACATAATGACGAATCTATCAAAGAGCCATGCCATATGAAAATTCACATGCACTCACACATACACAAGGACATGACACACATAATTATTGTAATCTATTACCGTTATAAAGTTCAATTTAGTGTATCAGTAATACTCTACACAGTCAGGATGTAAAGTAAATTCAAATTCTATGTAATGTTGATGTGCCAATGAGAGATCAGTCCTCTAGGCGATCAACACGGTGTAACACTTATGCCCCACTTGGATTACACGAATACGAACTTCGCAGGAGATTGCAATAAAGTATTGCCTTTATACCAAGTAACCGTATGGGAGAGATAGATGCGACATATTTAATGTGTAACGGTGTAAAATTAATGCATGTACGGCTTTTGAGCCACAAAGTCTGAATTATGCACCAAGAAAGAAAAGAAACCGACTGAGCGTGTCCTTGAGTCTTCATGTTTTAGTGACAGGGAAGTGCGAGAAGGATTTTTATTCTTATTTTTATCTTTATTTTTTTATTTTTATTAGGAAAACATTTCCCCCCAAATCCAGTCAAAACTTAACGTTTCATCTCGTGGAGAGTAACTACTATACCTACTCCCCTGCCTCCCCATCTTCCTGTCATCACTACTCCCTTGACTGTCGCTGCTTCTACTGGCTTCTACTAATACTATCGCTACGACCACTGCTTCTATCTGGAGAATCGATTATAAGGATACGGATGTCACAAATGTGCATTCACTTAAGAAGATACACCTAGCCTCCCGTTGCTAGAAACTTTGCGTTTGAATTAAAGGCAAAGTCGAGTTTGTAGCAACGGGGCCCAGATCATTGTGATTGAATACATAATAATGATTGGTGTTACATAGATATCGTTTTTGTGTCCATTGTGCGACAGGATAAATCTAACGATGTGTAAATGGATGATAAAGTTCGATCCTTTGCGTGCTAGGAGTGGCGATTTGCACTGAAAACCCCATTAGCATCTTACTCACTGTCCTATGTCCCTGGCACAAAAAGGGTTTAGTGTGTACTACGTAGTACTTCCCATCGCCCAATTGTCGTGCTTGGTTTCATCTGTGTCGCAGTCTCTCTCGACATTCTAATTTTTGGTTATTCATTGATATGTTTGTTTTTGTTTTGTCTGCATCAAATGGTTGGAATTTCTGCCAGAGCCAGTGCCAGCTACCTGCCTGCAAGGTGTGATAATTAGATCATCCTATAACGGGAAGCAATTAATTTAGATCTAAGGCACCCCAGTTGTTGGTCATTTCGTAAACTAAGACGCGACTTCAATATGGAAGCTGTACACAATGCTCTGTTCCGATCTCATGGGTGAAATGCAGGATGTTTCTTCTTTCTTTGCAACTTTAAATCGATTCGCTGGTCAATGTAATGATTAATGATTTCATCACTACACTACTAGTATTCTGTGTGTCATTTTGCGTCTGCTTCTTCTCCTCCTCCTCCTCCTCTTCCTCCTTCTTCTTCTTCCTTTTCTTCGTCTTCGTCGTCTTTGTCTACTTCTTCTTTTCCTGTCCCTGTCTCTGTTTCTCTGACCTGTGTAATGAGTCAAATAATGAGTACGTTTTGAAGGAAATGCGACATACTAGATTCATGGATATATGGCAACCTCCTGGATCTTCCTTTTCATTGCTTTACGCCTCTTCGCTGATCTCTCCCTTTCTATCTCTTGCCCTCTCTCCCCTCTCTCCCCTTTTCTCTCTCTCTAGGTTGTTTGATTCTGTCGCTTGTTCTCTCTAAGTGCAACCAACTTTGATTTGTGTTGTTTGACAGTGTTTTTTTTTAATCTCGTCTTTACCAATCTTTAATTAGACCCATTTCTCTCGCTTTTTCGTCGTTTCCTTATGTATTCAAATTTACACAGGTCATATACCTCTCCGTCAAAGTAAATCTATATCATTCTACCTTTTCATTTCTCTTTCTCTATCTATCTATTTATATATCTCTATCTATCTATCTATCTATCTATCTATCTATCTATCTATCTATCTATCTATCTATCTATCTATCTATCTATCTATCTATGTATATATCGATCCGTCTATCTATCTCTATCAATCTTTCTATTTGTCAGTCAATCAATCAATCAATCAATCAATCAATCAATCTATCTATCTATCTATCTATCTATCTATATATCTATCTATCTATCTATCTATCCATCCATCTCCCATCCCCCTGTCTGTCATTCCCAAATTCAAGCGGTTACTATACATTCTCTCTTCAAAGCGCCACATCATTTCAAGGATTACTAATGAAAGAACCATAATTGAAGTAACACGTTAGCCCCCATTACTCATCGTTAATCACGATTTTTCACTGTACAGGGTTCATCAGTAAGTTTCCATTAAACGTTCCATGTCGAATTGCGCATTCCATGTACAGTATCATATCGTAGTTATGTAATTCTTGCAGGAAGTGGTTGCTCAAATACCCACAACAAATCTGCTCAAAGGCTAAACACACTTTTATGTATACACACATATATAGCACACCCCCCCCCCACACACACACACACACAAACCTTACTTTTCTCTCATTCAAGCAAGCCCCACCCCCTTTTTTTCCCCAGTGACCTTCGAGTAGAGATTCACAACCCATTGATGAGACCAGTGGTGGGTGGGTGTCTCCATGTATGTACATTTCATATGACTTTGATATAAATCTTTTGATGACATGTTGTGAATAATGAATGATTAGGCATTTAAACCATGAGGTGCTGATTCTTGTCTTATTTCGTTTATTTATTTGGTTACAGAGATTCTCTCGTAACTTTAAACTTACGGAATGCGTCTGCCAATGGCACATACGAAAAGAGTTTATGGCATTTTTATAGTAGGACAAACTGAGCTTTAGAAGTTCTCGTAAACCTGGTAGCCCTATGTATCGCGGGCTAGGTATATGTAATGTATGAATATCTATTACTGTAGATGTGTAGCGCACGTCACAGAATCATGCAAAGTAGCAACTGTGTGTAGACTGCCACAAGTGCTGGAAAAATCCAACTGTTCCTGTGAATTTCTGTGGTGTATAAAATATAAGCCTTTATTTGTTGTGGTCATAAAAATTTTAAATAGTGTATATGCGATGTTCAAATTCAAGCGTACAATTAACGATGAAATCTGTTAAATGCGTAAATGCAGGAAAATCCATTTATTTCTGCAATAAAATGTGAATACAAGTATTTATTTTTATAACAGAAGCATGGTTGTCTATAAGAGTAGGGTGTATTTCTTTTAAGCTGATTGGTCCTGATATGTCAGTGTAGGGTACGTCAAAGACACTGTTGTTGTGGAGTATTCGAAATGACGTCTATTTGTCGTTTAATGTCAAAGTTTATTAAAGCATTTTACGGTGAGCAGTGTATGCGTATGTAAAGGCCCGGTCCCACTGCACTTACGGATGCAAAGAGGATGTAAAGCGTACAAAAAATCTTGCCATCCGTTGGAAAACGCTACGAATCCGCTGTGTACCCATCGCATACGTGTTTCATCCGCTCTATCCATCGAGCATCCGTCCACTGTGATTTCATCCGCGCAAAAAGTTTTAAGCTGCTTAAAACTTTTAGAACGGATGAACTTTCCGCTGTGTACGATGTAAATCCGCGACATACGAGCAACAAACGTTATATGTCCGTGCGGCATCCCTTAAACGTCCGCTGCATCCTCTCTGCATCCTCTGGGCATCCTCGCAACTCACATCCGCTGCAGCTAAAAACGGAAAGAGGGAGGAAAGATATGGTACGTGGAACGTCTTTACATCGTTAATAGCACGTTAATAGAAAGGATGTAAGCGTATGCATCTCGTATATAAAGCATTTCGAAAGCATCCCCTCTGCATCCGCTCTGCATCCGCTCTGCATCCACTCTGCATCCGCTTTTTCTGCTATGCGTACGTTTCGCAATTATCTCCGGTAACCCCTTCGGAGCTGTCATCCCCTTCCATCCGCTTTCATCCGCAAGGCTTCCGATGAACATCCGTTTAACATCCCCGCTACATGCTACCCACGTCCGTTCTATTTCCGTTCTGTTACCGCCAATTTTCGCCAATTTTGTCAATTTCTGGAGCGGATGAAAGCGGATGAAGCCATCCCCGAAATTTTGCTCGTCCGCTGTGTCCTTTCTGCATACGCTTTGTGTCCGTCGGCCAGTGGGACCGGGCCTTAACAGCCGCAATTGTCTGTATGTTTGACGTTGGTGTCGCCCTAATTTCTACGTTGATAATGTCAGATTCTGATCGGTAGATTGGTAAAACTGATACGTTTATTACTATCGCTACTACGATAAGTATAATGTGACTTACCGCAGCAGCAGTAGCAATGTGAGAAGTATAACAGTCGTTGTAGTAGTATAGTACTCTAGTAGTAGTAAAAGTAGTAGTAGTAGTAGGAGTAGTAGTAGTAGTAGTAGTAGTAGTAGTAGTAGTAGTAGTAGTAGTAGTAGTAGTAGTAGTAGTAGGAGTAGTAGTAGTAGTAGTGGTAGTAGTAGTAGTAGTAGTAGTAGGAGTAGTAGTAGTAGTAGTAGTAGGAGTAGTAGTAGTAGTAGAGGAGGTATAGTAGAACAATGCAGCAGCAGCAGTAGTATAGTAGTGAAAGTCGAAATGATACAGAGCTAAAATGATGTGTTGGTCTCTATTCTCAGCTGGTATCTCTCTCGAGAATTCAAATTAGGAACGCATTTATTTCCGAAACCAACTAATCGTTCAAACTGGAAAATTTGAAGCATCAACACCCCCCCCCCCCACACACACACACACATTCACATACACACACAAAGAACGGGGAATAGGCATCCTACCAAACTTAAAGTTTATTTATTTGTTGTTGTTTTTTAACGGAATCTTTGGCGATAGGGCCTACCTGAATTCGTAGCAAAGGAGACAACTCATAACAATAGGTATTGTAAATAATGTAATAACTGATGCTGTAACCTTGCTGCCCGCTGTAAAATATGTATACAACAGATAACAACTTAAGTTATTCAGTTTGAAACTTTTTTTTTTTTATATCAGACATAACAATCACGTAAATGCAATGAGGCCTTAATGCTATCTCCTCACTAGTGATTTTAAGTCATATTAGGCAAATTTGGTGTTTCATCGTTAAGTTTTATCCGTAGAGAGTAAGTTCAAGATTACTTAATAACAACGTGTCCTGAATAAGTATGGCCGAGAAGAATGTGGGGCAACTAGGATAAAACGGACCCTCGTGTTAAGACGGACCCGCCCCATTATCTTCCGTTAATTGTCTGCACTGTACCTTAACACCGTATATTGCCCAATTCATCTTATTAGTGAAAGGGTCTCAGCCAAACTGTCATCCCCAACTTTCAGTCTTGGGTGAAACAAAACCATGGATCTGTTTTGCTCCAACGGAATTATCTTTGTAATGTTTCCGATAAGGACTAGCCATTTATATGCAGCTTTTTGGCACGAAAAGTGCCATGAATAATGTGGAAAGCACACTTTTGGCCACATCTTTAGTGCATTTACAGCAAGGTACGCAGTATAACGATAAGTAGAGTTAGTAATGTATGTAATCCCACGACAGAAACACCAACTGCTTCTTTCTTTTTTTACGTTAATATTTTGTACTATTATAGTTTGTTTCTTTTTTTTGCGAAAAATATTGCAAGTTTTAAGGAAAATAATGGTTTTCCAAAATTGTGTTATTACACATGTCTATTGCAAGAAAGGTGCAGATTTTGGTTTTTTTTTTTACACCAACTGACCAAAAATACGCTTTTCAGCCCTCCGAATACCGCAGTGCTGTTTACAAGGTTGTCATCCGCACCGTTGGAGACGTGTTATATTGAGATGATAGCAACACCAACCTCTCTAATTTGCATATTTGATCATGATCAACATCGCTATTTTAACCGTTTTGAAACCTTCCAGTCTCAAAGTTATTTGTGATCCAGTTTTCAGATGTAAACATTCACTATTCTATTTGCTTGATGCTCATCTTGATTGTGGACTGGTGTTTATCTTTAAGCTGACGTATAGTCTGTAGTCCTCACTGGCGAGAAAAAATGACAGTCATTATTGTTTGAACAAGAGCTTACAGATCCTGCCCTTTTTAGTGCCATCAAATCATTTTTTTGATAGTGCATAAAGATTGTTATTTTTTAAAGACAGTAAAACCAACGCCCCATTATGTAGTGAAAATGTTATCGTTATATATCAGCATGAGTACAAATGAGTCTGCTGTTGATGTGTGTTTAATCAAAATGATGCATATTTCGTTTGTCTTCCGTTGATGATTACGTCATGATTTCGTCTTGACACTGTTATTTGAATGATAGCCATATTGTTATCGGAATGATGATTTCAGCAAAATCAATATTTTTGCATGTGTGACATTTCGTTTGTCAAATTCCTTCGGCGTTGTCGCTTAATATTAATCATTCCATTTACTCATGTTATGTCTTTTTATGTTTTTAGCGTGTAATTTCATGAGGAAATGAGGAAGAATCGAGATTTCAACAGTGTCCTGGCACGTGCAATCTTTTAAGTGTAATATCTACCGAGCATACTAAACAAATAAAGTCTGACTAAGAACACGAAATCTAGCCCAAAATAGCATCTTTATGAAGTCACATTAATCCACTAATGGGTTTTATTTTTTGTCTTTTTGTGTGTTACATTTTCATTATTTTTCTAACTTGCCTTCACGGAGATCTTTCACAGGAGTGCAAACATTTAGTCATTGTTCCACTTTAAGAGGGCAGATATTCTTTAAATGTACTCATTGTTAGGTGTTCAATGTAGCACTGGAAACGTAAGTGATTTTCCTTGAAAACCACCTGAATATATTCAGTCAGAAGTGAGGAAGAATGAAAAGAAGACGAAAGAGACAATGAAGAAATCGTGAAGAAAATGAAGATTGTTATTTGTTTCTCCTTACCATTCGTGGTTGTTAATTAAATGTATGTAGTAGTGATGTGTTGCAATTAAAAACGCCTTTTGCCATCAAATTCTTCGAAGGTGAGACCATTGAACTATAAACTGCACTACCACAGGTTTTAGGGTATGTATTGGCAATATGTTGTCATACCCATCCAATATTGCCTTGGTTGGAACCTCCGGTCGAGGTATAATCTGCGGGTGCACGTCGCGAGTTCGACGCCCACTAGTCATACAACCGACAAGTTATACAGCCCACGAGTTATACAGCCCTCGAGTCATAAAGCCCACGAGTCATACAGCCCATGAGCTCAACATTAGGCAAACAAAGCCCGTGAGTCTGACATAATTTATAGACAAACAAGGCCCACGAGTTCGACACTAAGCAGAAAGGACCCACGAGACCGACGCAAGTCCCGCGATGTAATGTCGGTCTCGTGGCCTTTTTTACAGTGTCGAACTCGTGGACCTTGTTTGCCTCGTGTCGGGCTCATGATCCTTATTTGTCTATTGTTGCTGTCATGGGCTGTTTGACTCGTGGATTGTATGACTCGTGGGCTGTATAACTCGCGGGCTGTATAACTCGTGGGCTGTATAACTCGTTGGCTTTATGACTCGTGGGTTGTATGACTCGTGGGCTATATAACTCGTTGGCTTTATGACTCGTGGCTGTATGGCAGATCACTTTCTATATGCTCACCATTTCTACGTAGGATTTCGTCGCGTGTTCATGGACAGTGAAATGCACCGACGTCTACGAAAAACATTTATCTTTGATAGTCCTTGATTATTTTGTAAGATTCTGATTTGGTTCAAGCATGGACAAACATGGATGTTTGCAATTATCTATACTTAAAATCGCTTGTCTTGTCCCCTTTGCCCAAAATGACTTTTTGTCCGCCATCGAGTTGACTGTAATCAACAGAGTAAATTCCGCTGTAAGTTTCCGTGAATTGGACGTAAGGTAAGAAAGTTAGGGAGTTTGAAACAGTGGTGTTCATATTCACAAATGCAACCTGAACAAGGACTTGCTTTTTCACTTTCACTTTAGGTGGCGTAGAGTCAAATGAGCTTATACAGGCGATTGTGTGATAATGCCGTAGACAATATTTGTCTTAACGTTCATTGATTGGATTTATCTAAAAATTAGTCTTCTTCAATCCACGGTACATTGTTTAGTAATTCTCTTCTGCTGATTTTGCCTTTTCAATACGTGCAGATCTATATCGAAAAAAAAGTGATAGGTCGTAAATTTGTGATTTGGCGACAACACAAGACATTGATTAACGATATTGGGGTACGTGCTTTAAGTGGATAATAAGTATGAAGTATTAAGTAATCTTTACGCTGAATTATGTTCGTGTTGTAATCAGAATTCCACGTTGTGTTGGCGTTGAAAACTTCAAATAAAATGGGCGAATAATGACCAAGCTGAGCTTAAAATGTTTCGTGCAAACACATGTATTCTGGTTTTCACATGATTGTGAAGGCGTGTTGCTGCCGAGGGTCTCGCACCTCTAAACTGATGGTCCTGTCTGGGTCCTATCACATCATCATGCCGCACAAAAGATACACAAAATAATACTCATCATATCAGATTTATATAGAAGATATACAGATTGTAGTGACTATACCAACTTGTGAAGACCGAGTAAACTGTGTATGTGTGTGTGTGTGTGCGTGTGTGTGTGTGTGTGTGTGTGTGTGTGTGTGTGTGTGTGTTTTATGCTAGTGATTATTGTTCTTCAAAATACATCCCTGAATAGAGACTGCACGTGTATTTTATTCAACTTGAAGGGACTAGCTTTGTTTTGGCGTAGTTTCTTGAGCAGTAAAACGTTTCTTTACCCGCAAGTACTTGGGATGGAGCAGCACGTCATGAGACCGACACACACGAGTCATACAGCCCACGAGTTTTGTAGCCCACGAGTCATACAGCCCAGGAGTTATACAGCTCACGAGTCATACAGCCCATGAGTTCGACACATTAAGCCCCGTGTGATGTTTGTCGAACTCGTGGGCTGTTTTTACCTAGTGTCGAACTCATTGGCTTTATTTGCCTTGTGTCGAACTCAGGGGCTGTTCAACTCGTGAGCTGTATGACTCATTGAGCTGTTTTTAGTTTCGAACTCGTGGGCTGTATGACTCGTGGGTGTCGTTCTCGTGGGTTGACCCCAAGTACTTGTGGGCTTATATAGCTCGACTTCCCCCAGACTTTGTACACTCTGTACAAGTTTCATGACTGAAATGACACATGTAGGTTTACTGTTTTGCCATACATAAAATATAGTAGTAAAATCGCTTGCGTATAGATTTTTTTTTTTGTCAAAGTTATTACCTTTGCAACACGCATCTATATGAGAAAGAAACGTGCAGGTATAAGGGGCCCACACTACCCATGAAGACTCAAAATCATTAGTTGCAGTTAAAAAAAAAAAAACAAAACAAAACTGAAAGCAACAATTCAATTAATTTAAATAAATACGCAGTACCCGTTGCATGCTATGTGGATTGGAACCAGCACAGCCTGTCGGGCGGAAGCTCGGTGGTCCAGTGGATAAGACATCTGTCCGATGATAAGGAGGTCATTGGTTCGAATCCAGCCCGAGTATGTTTGCCCATGATTTTTTTTTTTTTTTAATCTTGGCTACTACTAAAACACTGATTAACTCGGTGCTTATTTAGGTCGATGTAGGGCTACTTTTCAATCAGTTGCAATGAAAAAAGGTCTATTTCTGTGTCTGGAAAGACAATATATCGCGACAAGCATACTGTACCAGACCCAAGTATAGGCATCCTAATCAACTAGCCCCCCCCCCCCCCCCCCCTCGACTCAGCATAACTTGCATGTTTCTGTCATATTAATGTGACTAACAAAAGACATGGCGAGGGAACATGCAAGTTATGCTGAGTCGAGGGGAAGGTGCATTCCAATGTCTTTTGTTAAACATTTCAGTACTTTAGCAATGATTGACAGATAATGTCATCTCAAGAATATTAATATTGATTGGTTTCGAAGGATTTTTTTTTTTGTGGGCGTTCCCAAGTAATCTGAAGAAAAATAGAAGAAAAAATCGTTTAAGATATATGGAATGTTTCTAGATATTCGTTTCACCGCAAAAGTGATGTTGAGGGTATCATAAATCAACACAAATCAACATGCATTCGGATTTCAGGGCCGCTTTAAGCGCCCTCCACTCCCTAGCTGCCTGTTCCCGTTTATTGTCTTCACCCTTTCCGCTTCTCTTCTATCACACTCTCTTTTCGAAGATAACCTTGCCTACTAGGTTAATAACATCTAACCGTAGGCCAAATATAGGCGCCCGCCACCTGAAAAGACCAGCACTTCACCGGCGTCGGCGGGAGGGTTGAACACCCTCCTGCCGACGTGAACGGCGTAACCCTGTACTCCGGTACAGGGTTAGGCAGGTGACATCTATTTTCCTCTAAACCTATCCACTTCATTTCTTCTAATTATTAGGTGTTTAAGTATTAAATTTAAAATGTAGATAAAAGTTTGTTAGTAAATAAGATATTGTGTAGGTATTTTTATTTTAATGAAAGTTATCAAATTAACAAATAAATGTATTTTTTAAGCGAATTGCCCACCTGGCAGAGCTCCATTAAAGCTAAAACTAAAACAACAATAACAACAACAACAAAAACAATATTCCTAGCATAATTACTTAAAAGATAATGATCACTGAGTTATAATGGAATTGAGACTGGGACATAATTGCATTTGAACAAAAACAAATGGAAATTTTAAGATTTTATGTCAAAATTATATATAAGTTGTGAGGTGATGACGCCATTAATTCAATATTTGCATTTTCGTATTGACTGTTCAAGAACTGTTTCTTGAAAATTAATGAAACTTCCAAATTGTATAACTTCCCTAATTTTTGTCATCTCTTGATCAAATTTTCACTGCTGTTCTTGTGAAGTTTGCGCTTTCTTCTTAGACAAACTTTTGATTGGAATTCCCCGTAAAACAAAATAAAACAAAACAATCACTTTTTCCAAGCATTCAATGAAAATTCAATCATATGATTATTGAAGAAGTACCACCAGTAGCCACCAGTACCACCAGTAGTGGTTAGATATTACGATAATTTCAGTCTGAATAAGTCTTTGAAGATAATTATAAAGTAATACTTGATGTGTATATAATTAACTTGATAGTGATAGCTAGTAATTGAAGGTCGATGAAAACGCAATGTATCTATCAAAAGTCATTTAAAATTATGATCCACTTCAAATCACATCTCAGTTTATTTCTCAAAATGTAGTAAGCAATAGTTGGGGTAATGTGGTTTTGAAAAGGAGCACACTTTTGTTAACTTCGATCTTGTCTACATGAAGCAGAACAACTTGACCGTCCAGTGACGACAACGTTTTGAGATATCTAGAAAGCTTTAAGGAGGTGAAGTATTTCGTGTCAGTTTGGAAGGTTAATTAAAGACGCGGTGTAGGTCGAAGTGATGAAGTTCAGCGGTAATGCCGATGGGCTTTATGGCGGATGGCAATGGAAATTTTAGCCTTGCGTTTGTCTCTTTCTGTAGTCAGGAATGACATGAGGTAAACAGGGACGGGGTTATCAAAAAACAATAATAATGGGAGGTAGGGACATCGATGGCTTACCGATCATTCGGGAGGGGATTAGACCTTTATGACCTTGAGTAAAGCAGGATTAATATTGCTGTACAAAATTTATACGTCATACGCGTGCAGGGAGGTTGAGGAATCAAAACAAAAAGTTTCATTATACGTCGAAATGAAAGTAAATCTAGCTGGCAGGGAGAATTCAGTATATATATATATATATATATATATATATATATATATATATATATATATATATATATATATATATATATATATATATATATATATATATATATATATATATATATATATATATATATATATATATATATATATATATATATATATTTGTTCGTGTGTGCGGCTCAGTATACGTATACGGGATGTGTTGGTATAATGTCTGTGTTGCATATTTGTTGTCTGTTTAAATATGTGTGTGCGTGCGAATATGTATATATATATATATGAGATTAAAACCTAAAATGGCATTAAAACGCTTTATCCTGGCGAGGAAAGCGCATGTTTTTGAAACAAGACACCAAACAGGTTAGTCATCGCATTCTTCATCAGCGACCAGGATGCGATGTGATGTTAGATTAAAAATCCGTTTCTGAAGCAGAACATACACACAAGGGTATACGTCTGCTCCTGGTCGGACGGATTTCAAAACTAACCTGCTTGTGATGGAATGCGTCTAAACTGGTGATAGTTGTTGCCACAGTGATGGTAACCGCGCAGTTTGTACGTGCGCGTTTGGCGTAGCAACGACGCATCCATGGACTGGTTCCCTCCACGAAGAGCCAAAGATGAAAGGATGAAATCAGTTTAAAAAACATGACAAACATGAATCCCTGATAGCTTAGGTTTTAATCTCATATGCTCGCTAGGCTAAAAAAAAAATAATAAGACAAATTTGTATTGGTTTTCTTTTCTTCGCCTATGATAGTCTTTACTTGTTCTGAGTGTTTGTTCCCATCCTTCTTTTCAGCCTACGTCTCTCATCATCTGCATCATTCGTGTCATTTTCGTGTCATTCTTTTGTCCTGCTTTCAAGATGTTGTCTATGATATTCATATATTGCTTCTGGCGCATTGCGTAAAACATTCCAGATGAAATACGTACATTGCAACGACTACGGCAAAAATGACAGATCGTGAAATTTTTGATCGGCTCTTGACGCCGAGAGGTGATCGCGATTATTTACGATGTTATTTCAGTATATATTAAAGATGATCTTATTATCTCACCACTCCCTTCTCTCTCTGAAAAAGAGGATGAAAGTAAAAACTACGATTACTTAAAAGAAGAGAGAGAAAACAACGGCAAAACGTATTCACAACTCGCTAGGTAGCATAAATTCCAGCTACAACAAATGTTTACCCAATCAATTTTACCAAACATGCCCAAAGTAAGTGTTACCATTGCCCAAGTCATGGGACAAAAGCATTTGCCCTTTAAATCTCTTCGCTGAAAAAAAAAGGACAACAGTGGGCGAGAGCACAACGGGATATGAAACGGATTAAATTGATTTATGTTAGTGATTATTGTTGTGATCCCCATGAATGCGCCCTCACTCGGCAATAGCTGTATTTTGATGTTTCGTTGTTTTTGTTTTTCTGTTCCAGTTTTAGCCATTTAGTTGAAAGCTTTTTAAAGCTTCAGATTTTTCTCTAATTGTCGGAATCCGCGCGGAAGAGGATGGACACTGAGCGCAATTTTATATTATGAACTTACATTTGAGTTTTGATATCGGTTTTCCAGGAAACAATTAATCTCATTTATCTCCCCTCGACTACTTGCTTTTCATCTCCCTGTAACCATGATTGATGTCCTTGTGATGCTAATCCAAGGTTGAGATAACCATCTTCGGAAGGGTCATCGGTCGTTATGTCGTTCTGGACAACACTCGACTATTTACAGGCCGAAGGAGTGATACAACCTGTCGATATTATGAATTTGTACTGTCTTGTGTTTTGTTTTTTGTTTTGCTTAATTTTGTTTTCATCTGTTTTGTTATTGTTTTTGTTTCGTTCATTATTAACGCTGAACGAAATTCTTTCTAGTCATATCAATGCCTTTTCTGCTACAGGTTTGTTTTTTAATTCAATGTCCGTAAATCTACCTGTCTGTTCGTTTCAGATGTCGATGTAGTGACACAAAAAAATCCATTTAAAAAAACACCTAAATATCTCTGAATTAGATTGCAAAGTTCTGATACTTGGCTTGGTATGTTTGATATGCTATATAGATGGGAAAGATAGAATTTAGTTAAAATTTCCTCGAGGTCAAAGATCAAAGGTCCATATTCCTCGAGGTCAGCGATCAAAGGTTAATGATAATGATTATGATAATAATAATGATAATAATAATAATAATAATAACAATGAAAATAATAACAATAATAATGATAATAATAGTGGCTATTTGTTTAGCGCACAGGTTCATCTTTCGGTGCTCATGGCACTTCAAAAAAGAAGATATATATATATATATTATATATATATATATATATATATATATATATATACATGTATATATATATATATATATATTTTTATATATATATATATATATATATATATAATATATGTATATATGGGCCATGCATGATAGATAATCAGCTGATTTTGTGAGAACAACAGAAAGACTTGTAACATGAGTTCTTCCAAGACATTTGTTGGTTTCCATGCAAATCAAATCATTCCCCCATTAAAGTGAGGCAATAGTTTATTGTCGATCAATGTTGAAAAAACCCCACCATTAACCATTTGCAGATGAATAAAAAAAAAAACCACAACTTTAGTGCTTCAATATAGTTTTAAAATGTGGTTTAGGCACAGAAACAACGAATTCCAAAATGTTAATCAGTATAATCCATGTAAGTATTGTTAAATACATAAGATGTGAACAAAGGTTTCATTAAAATCGTTTCTAGAATAAACCGTCTACAGTTATGGTTTATTGTGAAAATTAGTAATATCTCCTTGCATTTGTGGCTTTATCGCGAAATTTTCATATTATAGGATGCTTACATATGCATCAAATATGATAACTCGTATTTTTAATCACCGCTCCCAATGGTAAACAGTGGTTTTAATGCCGTGGCTTTATCGCGAAATTTTCATATTATAGGATGCTTACATATGCATCAAATATGATAACTCGTATTTTTAATCACTGCTCCCAATGGTAAACAGTGGTTTTAATGCCGAATTCCAGCTTAATGCAGCGATTGGTCGTACATAACAATAATTCTTCGGAAGAAAAAAAAAAACAATCCTTCATGACAGGGCACATCCTGAGGATAATTAGCCTTTGTGCACGTCATCCATACGCTTGTAGCAATCCTCTTTCTGTGATTCCTCAGAGGATCAGTTCTCTCTTTCGAGCTTAATGTTGACATGGAGGATTATCTCTTGTACGTCATTCCGGGCTCGCTGATTACGTTAATCGAGGATCATGTGCATGTACTGGTCAACATCTTGGGGAGCGAGAAGGGTAATTGGCAGGAACAATATCCTTACTGACCGTATGTAGACTCTTCGTTTCAAACAAAAGCTACAGCATTAAAAAAGAAAAGATTACAGACGACAGTATTCCATTACGCTTCATCGCGTTATAAAAAGAAAAGAAGAAGTTTAAGCTGTTTAATCTCATTGTCAACAGCAGACGAAAACTTTGTAATCCCTGTATTTTTTTTTTTTTTTTTTTTTTTTTTTAGCTGCACTGTTCAAAAGTTTCCCCTGTATTTCAAGCATAACCCATAGTGAGACGGGGTAGGCGGGAAAAAAAATCAGAGTTAAGATGATTATCAAAGTCGTTAGACAGCCGTTATTCACCAAGTTTTACCTTTACCTTTACCTTTACCGAAGATACTGGAAGATTGCTGTGTAGTAGCAGTTGAGCTTCCAGGTCTATCCTCATCGACACTGTATCGTCAGTTCAAAAGAAGGCAAGGCAGACAGGCTGGTAATTACTGCTCATCCCACATCAGAATTGACTATTGGGAATAGGGGGACAGGAATCGTTGGTCTTCCCAGTGCCGATCAAGCCTAGTCTTAAAAGCATCGATAGATGGAGCTTCCACTACTTCTTCCGGCAGGGAATTCCAGTCCTCTATTACTCGATGTGTGAATGTATCCCTCCTTACATTTGTTCTGCATCTCAGCTTAGAGAGTTTGTACCTGTGGACCCGTGTAGTTGTGTCTGCCAGTACAAAGAAGTCATCAGGGTTTATCCTGTCATACTCATGCATGATCTTGTACACCTGTATCATATCTCCTCTTCGTCTTCTGTACACAAGGGATGGTAGGTTGAGGAGTTTAAGCCTTTCTGTATAAGGCAGGTGTTTGAGAGAGGGGATCATCCTGGTTGCTCTCTTCTGCACTCTCTCCACTGTCTTGATGTCTGAAGTGTAGCGGGGAGACCAGACTGCATTACCGTACTCAAGGAGGGGACGTACTAATCCTTTGTACAGTTTGGGGATGGTGGAGATATCGTGACATCGATATGTACGCCTGATACTTATGAGGACTTTGTTGGCCTTGTTTACTGCATATGCTACATGTTGGTGAAATTTTAAGTTGGCATCTATGATTACTCCCAAGTCCTTTTCTTCCTCTACTGAATTCAAGGCTGTACCTCCCAGTGTGTAGGATTCCTCTGGGTTTCTACTTCCAAGATGTTGTATTCAGACGATAAATTGGATACATTTTTGATCAAACAGCTTTGAGAAATTTGTTATAAAAGAGTTTGGGTGCAAAAACACCAGTTCAGGTCTCCAGGAGAAAGTTTTAAACCGTTGCTGAACTACTAGACTCATTGGGACGATATGTCACAACGTATATTGACGACCATAAGTAGAAAATCAGCAATAAGTCTATTAAGGCAACTGAAAAATCTTATTTATCTTAGATCTTATTCTAACCATCTTAGTGTGTTCTAAGAAATTGAAATTAAATTCTAAGCAGGGAATTTTTTTTTGGCTTATCTTCTAAGCCAGCCTGTACGCCTACTTTCAGCTATCAATTTGACAAATACTTTTGCAACTTGTATGCATGCTTCGTTTCAGATTTTGCAGAAATAGGATGACCTTCAAAAGAAAAGAGATTCGTTGTATACTCACACACACACACACACCACAAAACCATAATATATCCCTATAAATATGCATATATATATATACACATACTTGGTGATTCTATCCTACTATGGAGAGTGCTCGATGTCCTCAAAGGAAGAGATTTAGACAGAATTATTGGAACAAGTTCACGCGGTTCACTGCAGGTTCATCTGTATTTATTGCAACTCTGAGTTTCATGCAACCTCTATGAGGTGCAATCATCAGGCAATTGCCTGATGATTGCACCTATTCATATACATAATGAGTGTGTGTGTGTGTGTGTGTGTGTGTGTGCGCGCGCGCGCGCGAGTGTGTGTGTGTGTTACACAAAGACACACAAACCATAAATACATTTCATTTCATTTTTATTTCATTTCCGGCCAAAGCATATTATATAATTGCACATAAACAAATTCAGTACAATGTAACTTTTGCATATCCAAATGAAATTTAAATACACGTCATTTGTTTACAATCATAAACATACTTTAGTTGAAGAAATACAAGGAATAAATGTGACTGAATCATAACAAAGAAAAGGTCGGAAATGGAGGGGACTGCTAAAAAGCCAAGCTTGTAGAATGCAGTCCCCTCGTGAATACATAGGATTATATATTATATAAACAATACACAATGTGTGTCTATGTCTGTGTCTGAGGATATGCATAAGACAAGAAGACTGCGTTCGCCAGCAAATCTGTTACACAGATCTCTTGACAAAATCAAGTTTGACAAAAGCCTGGGGAATTAAATGATCGGATAGACCAACACCTCGATAGCATCTAGTTAGTACCTACATCTTCAACCTATACAAATATGCATTTACACACGCATCCACACACACACACACACACACACACACACAAACACACACACCCTCATACGCACACTCACACACATAATTCTAAACATATGTGTATGATTATATCATATATATATCGTATATATAGCGTATCGTCAGAAAGGTTTTTAAATAGCTTTCTCCTCCAGCCTACATTATGATTTGATCTTTTGATCTCTTTAAGCTCATCGAAACCAGATCCGTCAGTTTGTTCATATTTGTGAGGCGTTGGGAATGTTTTCATTAGGTGTATTTCTACATGAGCTAGGTAATGAAAAATGAAATGGCGTGTAAATGACAGAAATAAACAAAACGAGAATCTCACTGCTTTTGGAGATAAAAGGCTATCGGTCTGTAAACTCAACTGCTCAAGGTATTTTTGATAAACCTAATGGTGAATATCTGCCCTATTTCGTTAGATGTGAGCTATTTGGCTAGATATATTTAAATCTTTGTCTGTATGGTATACATGTATGTACGCATATATTTTTGTTTGTATGTTATTGTATACATTGTATATTTTTGTTTGCCATGCGCAGGCGTGCACATTTTCGCGAATGTATGTATTTAAAAAAGTTTATATCCATATCCATGCGTAGCTGTCTGTGAATGTGCATGTGTATGTGCATGTTGTTGTTTTTTGTTTTTTTTTTAGAGAAAGGTAATATCTATAACCATGCGTAGATACGTGTGTGTGTGTGTGTGTGTGTGTGTGTGTGTGTGTGTTCCATACAGGGTAGGCTGTCTCGTCGGGTACAGGGAACAATGCAGCACAACTGATGACTTTATTACGTCAAGCTTGTGAGGGTACAGGAACCAAATTGTGAGGCACATTACACAAAACATTGCAAAAGAGGGATGGGAGCGAAGGTGTTTACCTTATGTATGAGGCTATGTGTTTTTTTTTTTTTGTGTGTGTGTGTGTGCGTGCGTGTGTGTGTGTGAGTGTAAGTGTGTGCCATTTGATGAACATCCATTTAGATTTTCTCCTGCCATCATCCTTGCGCACCAGCTATAAAGAGTAATCAACTAATATGGTAATTAGTTCTGCTGATGACCCCCAGTACTGTCAGATCTTCCAGTATCTGCAACGGAGCTGTTTAAGGGTCTGCAAAAGGGACCGTAGACTCTCAGAAGTTTCTTAGTTCAAGTATTATTCCACCTTGTGTTGTTCTTTTGGGTCAAATGACATTCAAAAATACTAGAAAGTTTGACGTTATTTATTCTATGTGTTCTGTTCCATCAGTTATAAAAGTAGAATTGTTCCAAGTCGTAATGCTTAGAGGCTGCATCCAAGTCGAGCGACTTGCTTATTGACAAACGGTCTCCTCCACCTGTATACTTAAATATTTGTCGTCATGAAATATATTGTTTACATGATTATATACGGAGAACTTATATTTTTTATTATATTTTATAATTATCATATTATATATTATATATTATACATAGTTTTTTATATGTTCATGATTTGTGAATATGTTTGATATTTTCATACTTATTTTTCTTTTATACAAGTGGAGAAATGAAACTTTTTCCCCCCACTGGCGTATTTATCAAACACATATTCCTCTCCTACATCAAACATATATTCCTCTGAAAACATAATACATCATGATATTTCAAATAACATCACAATATTTCAAATAAAATACTTTGAAAAACAACCAATAAAGTACCAGGACTCAGACCATCATAATCAATAATACATATCAAGAAAACAGGTGTCTAAACAGACACCATTTTTTTCTGAAACACTTGCACCTTATGATTATTTCTTGCAATAAATTTTTCTTTGTCATAATATTCCCTTATACTATCTTTACATAAATCAAAACGAGGTATTATTCTTTTTATTTTACAAACATAAATTTTATATCTCACAAGCATAGTAATACAATTCAATGCCGAATTGTTAATACCCCCAAAACTAAATAGTTTATTTTCCGTGGTAAATGTTATTTCTAACCCCGCGTTAGCATTAATCCTTTCTCTTACTTCAACCCACAATCTATCAACATACTGTATTTACACTCACTCAAAAAAAAATGTATTAAAGTTTCAACATACACATTACAAAACGAACATTCTTTTCTTGAAACTTACTGAAATTGAAACTGTAGTCCACTGGCAGCTGTTGGTTTGCCTTCATAGGCTAAAACTTTTGTCTACCTTTGTCTAGTCCTTTCGCAAAGACACAAAGACTCACAAAGACTTAAGTGTCATTTTGTTTGTTTTATAAGGCACGCGAAATAGGTCTACACACAGAAGCGAGAGGTAGTTAGCGATATATAGGGAGGAAAGTGATGGTAACTTGAGTCATTTTAACCCATCACCTCCTGAGAGAATCTTGTGGTTTGTCTTACACGCGCTCTGGAAATAAAGGTATGAAAAGGCTTGGTTTCTCGAGTCTGGTTCTGTCCTTGGATCATTTACATGTATAGAAAATAAGACAAAGAATAATATAAACGGGTCTTTCGGGCTATTTATCCTTAAACTCACCAAAATGGCAATTTTGGAAATAAAAGAGAACCGCTTCATATGAAGTTTTTGTTTTCTCCATGAGAAGTGCCATAGGAAGAGTAAAAACACTCTTGGAACAAAACAAAGAGAAACATTTATCACGCTGTTTCAATCACTTCCTGAGCCTCTCCAAAGTGAACTGTGCACTTCTGGCCAAAGTTCGACAGAATTAGCTGTCCATCCCAACACATAATCACTACCATCCATCACTTTTCTTTCATCTGCGTAAGACCTCGGCTTGACCTTCAAGAAATGTTTGGGGAGAACAAAATATCACAAATGCTTATATTATTATGGTCCCCCCCCCCCTCCTTCTTGTCTTTATGCCCGGGGCCCAATATCCACATCAGTAAACGGATATCAAACATAGCGAGCACCTTTGTCATCAAGCCAAACGTGATAAATATCAAATTTGAAGGAACTGTCTACCTCAATATATATTATTGCTCTGTCTCAATCTCCTATCAGTCTCATTTCTGTGCCGTGCTCTGAAGGACGGGGCGATTAAATGTGAGGACCAGATCGTCATCATCGAAAAAGGGAAAGTACTTTCTGGAGAGCGTTGAATAATCTCCGTTGCTGGGGAGGGACCCGCTTCGGGTAAGTAAATGTGGCGCCGGAAACAATGACTTAACGTTGTTCAATATTAGACACTTAGCAGACCCTAATTAGTGCATAGCAACCCTCACTGATTTCGTTAAGTGTGTAATTTCGGGTAGCACCATCTAATTTTAGCTCAAATCGCTTCTCACTTCGTCTGTTACGATCACTAACACTTTCTGCAAATTGATTATATCAAGCGAGCTGAATTAACCCAACTATACGACCTTATGATGAGACGACAGGATGGTGCTGTGAAGATGCATAGGCAACTGCGTGTGTGTGTGTGCGTGTGTGTGCGTCCGTGCGCGTTCGTGATTGTGTAACATACGGCAGGTGTGGTTGATGTAGATATTTACCTGACGATACACCCTCATCCACCCCTTTCCTCAGCAACACACATCATCCTCATGAGCAGCAGCAGTTTTATCATCATCACACACAAAGTCCACAAAACGCACTGAATGCAGTAGAAAATGGATTGGACATCAACAGTTGATAAATGTGTAATACAAAAGTTGTTGTTGTTCCTTCTTTCTTTCTTATTATTTTTTTTTTTTTGGGGGGGGAGATGGAGGGGAGTTCGAATTGTGGAGTTGAGTGAGAAATTAAAAACAAGAGTGTTAATCTATACACAACTAAGAGTAACTCCCTTTAATCAAAATGGAATTACTTTTTGATAAGAAGGTTTTGAGCAAATCAATTTGGTAGGGATGTATTTCTACACTTCTATCTTGACTAATTTCTGTGTGAAAATGAGATTGATCTGTTGAGTCATGCATGAATGAGCACTCACACAATAAAAGACAAAATGGAATGGTCACTTTCAAAAAGTCACATCAGTCATTTTTTTTTTTTTGGGGGGGGGGTGGGGGGTGGGGGGGGGGTTGAGAAACAGTCTGTTTCTTGTGACTGTTAATGTGCTGTTGTTGTTTTGTCATCTACCGTTTGACTCTCTCACACCTATCCTGATACTCGTATATTACTCAGCAGATCCCCCTGGTATAAGACAGAAGTTAGTCAGGAAGTGTAGAAATATACCTCTTCCTTCCTTGCTAAAAAAATAAAAATGTTGTGTGTATAATAGCATTATATAGTTTGTCTGCAAAAGCAAAATGATTGCAGTTATCTGTCGACATCAAGTACATTTTATTTGATGATTTTTTACATTAGCCATGCCAACATCGACGTACATAATATGGCGGAGAATTTGACTGTTGTGCATGTATCATTCAGAAATAATATTGTTCAAACGCAAAATTGAAAAAAAAAAGCATGACATATATTGGATACATAACAGAATACAAGGTACAACTGATAATCCAATGTAATTTAACGACATAGTTAACCAATATTAGTTTATGCCTTACAAGTTAAAATGGCGTCATTAGTAATTGGAAACATATGGGAGACCGCATCAAAGGTAAATGGTTGATCTCGATGACGGCATCGGGATGTATGAACCTATATGAAATCAATGCAGGAATATATACAAAAGCAATACTTAGATTGAAGCAAGTGAAAAGAGAAGAGAGCAAAATAAATGATAATGAATAATAATGAATAAATTGTAAATTCATAGAAACAAGTGAATCGTGTTTGTATGTGTCAGTTGTTGGATATAATTGTGTACAAAGTGTACAACATGTGCTTATGTGTAAGTATGTGAATTTACTTTTCTGTGTGTGATATCTGTGTGTGTGCGTGTGTGTGTGCGTGTGTATGTGCGAGTACATTTCGTGTGTGTGTGTGTGTGTGTTAGTGTTGGTATTATTTGTTGGTGCGCAATTTAAAGAGAGCTAGCATGAATCAATGATAAATATTGTAAATAAGCGGGGTTTTTTACGTTTTTAAAGTAATCACACAAGTAATACATTTCTCCTCGTTTAGGAATGAATGGAAGCAAGTCAGTCTTGTCATACTTTTACAAAACACTGAATGTTAAGTGTTTCTGAGAACGTTTGTTAAAACTACGCCATAGAATACTGCACCACTGTGCTGATGCGGTTACGTTGCGGACCGTAATGTAAATGAATATCCATTACCAGACGAAATGCTCTGCTCACATCTTTTGCATTTTAGTTTAGATAATATAGGACATTATTTCATTACATCTTTACATTTTTTTTCCTGATTTCCTTAAGGAAAGACGAATGTCTATTATGTATGCGCGCTATTTGACCAATTTCCATATACTGTAGTTATGCAGAATCCTTCGGAAACTTTAATTAATGAGTGATTTTTCGTAGAATAATCATGCAATAACAATTTTGTGAACTTATATGCACATGTATTAATCTGCGCTACAGGAGCCCCTGATTAGCGTAAACAATGATGACAAGTTACCTAAAAAGATATGTTTTCAGTCTCAAAAACTTAAATGATGATGCAGTTGGGGATTTGCTAATTTCTAATGACTCGTTATTTCAAGGGTTGGGGCTGCACAGGCAGTGGTGCAGTGGCTCAGAATACATTTATATACACCGGTCCTAGATTTTGGAACTCACTAAGCTGAGAAATAAAAAATTCCCCATCTTTGTATTCTTTTAAGCACAAGTTGAAATTTTTTCTATTAAATCCTCTCTGATATGTTTTTTTTTTTCATTAGCTATAGGTTTCGTCAACCTAGGGGTTCATCATCCACTCACCAATCATTCAATCACTGAATGCGTGTAGGCATTCTCTCATTCTCTTTTTTTTTCTTTCCTTCCATTCTTTTCATCTATTCTCACAAGTTGTGTCATGTTGTTGTGTTTCTCCTGTTTTGTCCCGTCCTGTCGTATATCATATTTGTGACAAGTGTCTGTAAATAAGCAATTCATAAGTTTTATGACTGGTTCACAATATACAAGCTTTGCTTTTTAGTGGACCTCTCTATTCTTTTTTTTTTTCAACTGAAGCACGACTTTGTATTATTATTATTTTTTTTTTGTTTATCAATATCATTTATCTGTTGCAAAGGCAAATGTTTTTGTTTATGATGTAATACCTGATTTATCTTGTGTTATGTTTTGTTGGAAAAAGAAGAATGAATATAAATTAATTGAATTGAATTGAATTGAAAAACAAATAAGACTAGCTCTGGTAGAACTGCTCAGGTTATGAGTATGTTTGTCAGATTTCATCAGTAATAATTTTGAAATGCAACCAGGGGCTTTACCAATGAGTGTTTTGTGTACAATCAGCAAGATGTTAGATGATATGTTGGCAAATTTGAAGCAAGTGTAGATCTGTCAATATATATATAAATATATATATATATATATATATATATATATATATATATATATATATATATATATATATATATATATATATATATATTCAGTGTATGTGCGTTGTGTGGGGTTTGTGTACGTGTGTGTGTGTGTGTGTGCATTCTGTTACAATACAGCGTTGTCTTGCCCTGTATAGGTAACCCTTTCATAGTGTTTTTATTTTTTTTTATCATGTGTACGCAGGATATCCTAGCATCCGGTTAACACCCTTATGCAATGTTTCATTTTTTTCATTTCATAGCGACCATTAGGTACAATATTACATGTGTGTGTGTGTGTGTGATGTGTACAATATGAACATTAGATAAGACACATCAGCCAATAAAGTTGTTTTACAAACATTATTTATGGAACGGTATAAAAATAAAAAGAGATTGGGAAGAAGCACAAAGGAACATTAGATGAGACAGATCAGCCATGTAGATGTGCGATGCATTTCAAACATTTATTTATGGAGCAGTATAACAATATGAAAGAAGGATTATAAAAAGCGTGAGTGAACATTAGATGAGACAGATCAGCCAATGAAATTACATTTCAATCATTTATTTTATTTATGGCACAGTGTAACAATATCAAAAAGAGGGATTGGAAAGAAACACAAATGAACATTAGATTAGACAATCAGCCAATAAAGTTGTATTTCAAACATCAATTTTATTCTATTTATGGAACAGTATCAATAAAGAGTGATTGGAAAGAAGCATATCCTTGCACAACGATTCATTTTACTTACCAAAACCTTTATAAATGGATAGTAAAGGTCGTTCTTATCCGGTCAAACCTACAAACATTGAAGCACTCAACCTCATACACTTTCAAGGATGATGCTGTTTCGCTTACGTCACAAACGAAGGTTCAATCTTAACTTGTCTAAATGAATTGATATAGAATCAATTGGTCGTGGCAGGAAACTTATGATAGACGCCATCGATTTTTTAACTACGGGAACGGATGTGAAGAAAAGGGCAAGGACGGGAGCCCCTGCATCGCGTATATAGTTAGCCATCTTAAAATGATGTAATGAGTATCGCTAATTAATACCATTATTACCTATATACTGTCGTTTAGGTGACCATTGTGTCACCTCAGATCCGAAGGGGTCCGGGTGAGGGCGGGATCGTCTCCTTATCAGGACTCACACCTGTAGATAAAATGGAATGTCCCAGACCCCTTCACAAAATTGTACCAAAGATACCAAAATAAATGAAGAAAAAATCAATTAAAAATCAATAATGCAGTTTGGCCAAAAAAAAAACAACAACAAAAAAAAAAAAACAAACAACTGAATAGCTGCAGATATTGAGTATGAATTTCTTTACAAACTGCATTTTGGTTGGCAGATGAAAGTTTTTCTCATAGAATTTGAAGGGGCTTATATTTCATTGGGTGCATGTACAGAAAATAGGTGAGTTTTTAAAATGAACAGACTGGACAGAGTTTGAGCTGAAGGACCCGCCTTGGAAATTTGATGGATGAAAGGATATATCTCACTTATCCAGGTTAGCGGAGATGAAACACCTCATTTCTCCCGGCTATTTTAAAGATTCTTTTTTTTTTTTTTTTTTGAATTTTGAATTTTAACACACGTCTCTATAATGGGGAATTATTTACCGGTTTTGAGCCCATCAGTGCAGTGGCCACGCCTTATCGGCTCTGTCTTGTCTTCCATGGGGGCGCCTTCCATAGATTTACAGAAGATAACGTTTGACGTCACTCTGCCGTACCATATACACCGTCTACGTCTCGTCAACATGACGATTGTTGACAGTGTGTTCTACCCCGTCACAACACACTCTGATATTGCGGATATGCAACAGAGCGATTTAAGGCGTGGCCCCCACAAGCACCTGATATGCGGATATCAAAAGGTAAATAATTCCCATTATTGAGACGTGTTTACGTATTTCAAAATAAATAAAAAAAGATGCTCCTACACATAGCTAATGAGTTTCCAGAATCCTGACCTCTCACTGAGATTTAAAAATAATTAAAAAAAAAAAGACTCTACAATAGCTAATTTACAAATCAGCACTGAGCAAACACTTCCCAGGTCAAGTTATGTATCCTGTGTGGAATGTGTATTTCAGCTATAAGTTTTGGACGGTCCCGGCATATTTTTTCTCTCTTTAGGGCTTGCCAGGGTCGGCGACTGGGCTGTTAGCTATGGACAGAGCTCTTCTAGATAACTAGGTGTAGGCCTACATCATACAGACATGGCAGCGTTATGGACTGCAATATTGAATACAATTTTGATACATTAACTGAGTGTGTAATTCAACATCTTACCTTATCGGCCATCAAGATACAGTACATGTAAGACATATCAACCAGATTTGTTCAAGATTCATTGCAGTCCCAAAGTGATACAAAATTGACACAACTGCTGATGCTATGATAGAGCAGCAACTTAATTTGCTTAGGAAGAAGAAGAGGAATCTATTTCTTGGCTAATTACATGTCAACTGCAATATTGCTAGTAATTATTGCAAAGGTTTGAAGATTAGAAGACGCTTATTAAACTTTCTTCGTTCTATTTCATTCATTGAACTCTGTTTGGCAAACATAACAGGCATCTTGTGTAGATTACTGTAATTCTCTGCTCAATGCATCACAAATAGAATGTGGTTCGTTCGCCTCAGTCCCTACAGAACAAATCTACTTGTCACATGAAACCCTTAACACACACAACTTCCCTCTTATTCCTCAATATTACACTGACTTAGAAACCCCAAAGATATCAGTAAGATATTCAGTATAAGATATCAACCATTGTTTTTAGATTCATTCATAAAGACGTCCCAATAAGGAGGCCTATACATTAATGAAATACTCCATACTTAGGAATCAACGTACAATTTATACGATTTTCTAAACGAATTTATTCAGTCTTTTCCAAACCACACATAAGGGCTGGAAATCTTTCTTTCTCTTACATTGCCCCCGAATCTCGACTTAATTACCATCCTCATTAGCGAATTGATTATCTAATCTACTGTTCAAGTAGCATTTAAAATCCTATTTTTAAGTATTGTTATATGATATCTTACGCCGCTACTTTGTGTCTGTCTGTATACTGTAAGTTTATCATGTCTGTTATTCATGTATAAAGCGCTTTGTACCTTTCAAAAAGGTGCTAATGAAATGTCACAATAAAATGTTAATGTAATGTAAAAGCACAGAATCTCATCCCTTGATCACAGCGTTCACCATAATAAGAAATTGATAACTGATCAATAACGACTACTCCGATTGAATGTAATTTGTGAAGTTTAGATATCTATTGACGGTATATTATATGTACATGAATAATGTTATAAATTGAGTCTGTTTCCAAGCTAGGGCTTTGTAGATTTTTTTGTAAATGTTTCTTGTCGTTTTTGACCAGAGAAATGGTTCTTAAAATCAACAATTTTAAGCCATCTTTCAGGGAAAATCTTATGAACTGAAAATCTTATCAACTTGTAATAATGCTGCATGGAACAACTCCGTCAAGTTTTTTTTTTTTCCAAATCTTTGCGTTGTTAAAGCCCCAGGGCTGAAAAAAAAAGGAAATGTATATCTCGTAAAAAGTTAACATAATTAATCCTTCTTTGCTCACATTTGTGCTTAATTTTGCTCTGAAAATTTAACACTCAAACTATTGTAGAACTTTTGTCATTACACACATAATTGTCTAATGTCTCTAGTACCATTTTACATCAAAAGAAGTACAATTTACAGATTGTTCTTCTCATCTCCTGTTCTGTGTATGCTGAGTATGCTTATTGCTGTCGGAAAATATGAAAGGGACAGCAAACTTCTGCTTTTTATGTTAGTTGTGATTTAAGGGTGATGTATACTTCAACAGAAATGCTGTCTTTTGTCAAAGCAATTCATTAACACCCTGAAAGAGCGCATAACTTCTCCGCGGCACGGAGCATGGGCTCATAGGAGAGATTCTAATTTCTTCTCTTTCTATAAAGTTTTTACAATTTTAGGTGTGCAAGACACGTAGCGGATCTACTGAATAGATTTACATGTATTGCCCGGAATTATCTTTAGTCGGTGCCAAATTAAATACACATGAACAATGTCAGAATTGTATAATTTCATTTCCGTTTTGAAATAGTATCATTTTGTCTATTGATTTTTAAAGTAAATTTATTTGCATTTCATTTCATTTATTAAGTTTCCACACAAATGTTTATGCATTTTTTTAATGCATGCATTTTATACACAAATGTTTATGCGTTCTTTACAAAATTTAATTTTTTATGATAGTGTAAATATATGGGGGGGGGGGGGGGTTGTCAATATGAATCAGTTCTTGTGTGAAGTGTCAGTTTGTTTTGTTTTTATTTTTTCTTTATGTCTCCCTACTGTAAAGTTTGATGTGAACTAAATACGGTTAGTCTTCGGACTTCTATTTGGTGGGGTGTTTTTTTTTTTTTTAATAAAACCGAAATTGAATTGAATTGAATTGTGTTATAATAGTGTACATGTATTGCATACTTACCTGCCTATGGGCATGTAGTAACCTTGGATTAATTATGTCTACATGCTTTGATCTATAAAGGAATATAGTGTGTTTTACATATAAAAGAAATTTCTTGGTTTGACTACTGAACTTAAAATACTTACATACTTCATAATCATTCCCACAAAAGAAAAAACAAAACAAAAACAAACCACCCAACCCTCACTTATTACTTACCTATATCTGCATTTCGCTCTCGGTTTTGCGATGACATAACTGTGACTGGATAACGCGCGTATGTCAGTTCAGCCGTGTTCATACCCCCCGCAGAGCCCCCTGAATCTGTGACTACCTCTAAGTATACGGTCCATCAATTGCTACAGGTGACATCGCACATTCTGTTCCATGAGGCACTTTGCGGCGGCAGAGATTTTTTGATGAACCATTCATTCTATCGCTGGTACACGCATGCGCAGATGATGTTAGGACAAAGCGCGCTCTTGGGACTAATTCTAGTATCACGAAGCACCACCTCGTCAGAAGGCTAGTCATATCACAAGGGGTCGGTGTCGTCTGCTGAGGTATCATCAATTTCATCGTATAGGAATCGCGCGCGCGAGCAACTTGTGTAGAATCCTCATCATGGGACAGATAGTTTGCGTAATCACCATGAGTCAAATGCTGGGGTTTTGAAGGGAATGCATCCACATATGAATGCATAATCCGGTTTATAAATATCGACCCCTTCGGCGATATTCCAGCCACTTCTCTCCAACCCTTCACAGACGATGAGAGTGGAGCAGCCTGACTTGTCGTGACACTGAGCACCAGGCACCGCAATCATCACCACGTTTTTCCTCTCCTCTCCGGTGACCTAGCTGATGGATGAATAGGATGCACACCAGCACTTGACGACAAAAGAATCTACGCTTGAGAAGCACGTATTGATCATCGGAACAATCTTTCTTTGTTTTAGGAATTCCTTAACATTGTTCCTCTTTCGGCTCGCATACTAAGAGGATAAGCAACATGCCTGACGTTTCGTCATGCGTGTCCATCTCCTCATCTCTTTTCTCTCTCTTCATCTCTGACGTCATCTACAAGTGCAAAAACTTCAGATTGTAGGCATCTACACACTTTCAAGCTCCCGCGTTTTGGTTCGATGTAATGTGTTGAGACTGATAGCGGCGCCACATTCGATGGTTCTCACTCGATTAACAGCTTTGACAGTCAGAACTCCGTTATGAGAGGTCCGGGATCGAATATATTTTGGATATCACTCCAAATAGCTCTAGTGGCGCTCCCAAAAAATGTTGGTAAGCTCACTGCGTATTCATTACCTTGTTAGTATTGACCGGTGTAGATGAACAAAGGGTTTGAATGCATCATTATGCATGCTCTTTCAGGAATGGAATATGCATAATGACTCTTGTGATATAATCACTCAATCATTGTAACTCCACGATAGCTGATTAATCGAGACGTCAGCGTAAAATCAAATCTTTTTCTTTGTGTGCATGATATCATTTTTTTTTCTCAAAGGACTACTTACCACTGTAACAAATTCTGGTAGAGATGATGCGTGAACTGTGGAAAAGTAAAATAGTCCCGTGTCACGTCAGGCTAAATTTTGTTCCAATTGACGTGCTGATTAACTTCTCAGCAGACTGACTAGGTTTTTGATCTATTTCTAGTCGGTGTCAGACTCAATCAAGGCAAGCGTTGAAGTTTCACAGCGATAAGTGGTGGAAATTAAGGATCATCATCTGCATATGTTGTAGATCAGATCGAATCCACATTGCGTTCATGGTTTCAATATAAATGATCCTAAACGCATGGACAGTTTTATCGTAAATAAGCTTGGGCTTCGAGTAGACCTCGTCTCAAGAATCTGGCAGGTCATTCCGTTCAGTTTACATGAATGAAACGTCCTTTTAGCCGACTGACAGTTAATGATAACAATAGACCATTTCCACTTTATTAAAGATATGATACTCTTTTGTAATGGTATTTTAAGTGTCATGGATACATTTCAGCCTGGTATTTGCGATAAATTACCACAGCGATGAGATATATGTATGCATCTACAAAAATAAGAGTGGTTTTGTCATGAATCACATATACGGGGTACGCCAAAAGCGTTCCATCTCACAGTGAACATGTTTCGTGCCTTTAAGGCCTATCTCTTCCAACAGTGAGATTGTTCAAAAACAAAACAACCTAAACTAATTCGATGTCAACCTGTCACAAAATGCCATCATGAATTGTTATAGTGTATGCGGTCATTAAGCTGATAATCAAATATGAATATATATATATATATATATATATATATATATATATATATATATATATATATATAATACATTTCATATTTATATGTATATGTCATTTGTGAATATACACGTATCCTTGTATATGTAAGTATATATATATATATATATATACATATATATATATATATATATATATATATATATATATATGTGTGTGTATGTGTGTGTGTGTGTGTGTGTGTGTGTGTGTGTGTGTGTGTGTGTCTTATGTACTAACCGTCAGCACACAGATATGACTGGTGTTCCCGGAAAATCAACTGCGAAGAAACGAATAAACAAATACATGTGCTTGCAGTACTGCACTGCCATGAACATAGACAGCAATTATTAATCTATGTAAATCCAAGAGGTGCATAAATTTACATAATTTGAATTCACGTGTCTGTTCTCATGATTGTTTAAACTAATATAGATGATTATGTTTTTCCTGATGCGAATATTGTCAATGTGCCTACAAACACTTCAAGTCCCTAAACATTGATAAATTAGGGGACCTTCCTGTCAAAATGAATGTTGTATCATGCAAAATATGGGGGAGGGGGAGGGGAAGTGGTCTGAGACCTTCTTGAGCTAGCAAACTTTATAAGTTAAAGGCCAAGTGAGTGAACCCTTTATTTCCCGAAGCCACTTGTTTTTGTTTGTGTGTGTGTGTGTGGTTTTTTTTTTTTGCGACAAACTTAAGAATGGATAATGAATGATTTAATAGATAAAATTTTTTGGAAGGTATTGTATATTTAAAACGACTTAAGTAATGGACCCCTTTTTTCTTGGAACGAATTGCCCTCTAGACAGAGTTCCATCAAAACTAGATGAATGTGATATTGATATATTTATTGATATATTGGTGTTGCTGTTGTTTTCATTCCAGTGTTCCACGTCCTACAAGCTTGACTTTTTAGTGGAACACTCTTTTCAATCGTTATGATTACTTCTTCTTTTTTGTTACAATGACAGAGTGTGAATTCTTTCTTTTTTATATCATTCGTGCACATTTTGATATATTTGTGTTCAATGCACTATCCTTTTCAGTTGAATGAAAGTCAAATTGACAAATGTACCACTTTGAATCATGTTTTTATGGAAATGCATAAACCTTTAGATTGAATTGAATTGAAACTGAAAACTAAAACAACAGCAACAACGATGCGAAGTCTTAACTTGAGCAGATTATGAAATCTAATTTTTGAAAAGCGCAAAGCAGTAATAAGATATAGGAATGTAATAAATGTTTATTGCCTAACTTTGTTGCATATATTGAGACATGGTTCAGACAAAAGCGATTTATCATCGACTTCTAATTGTGTCGTTTGTGGAAACATTTTTGATAACAGTCTTATCATACGCATAGTAATTTCCTCAAAATCTAACCCGCTTTAAAGCGATTGCTCCTTGATAAAGTTTCAATAGCAGTTTACAACTTTAGAAGTCTTATCTATGAGATTTGTTCAACAACAACAACAACAAAAGAATGTCTGTGCTGGAATAAGCAAAAATAGTATGTACTAATCAAAGTTAAATAAGATTGGAGGAATCTTTCTTTGTTTCAAGTATCTATAATGTTATCCCTGTCATTCCTCTCTGATCGTTTCAACGAACAAAAAGAAAAAGAATAATATGTACTTGAACAAAGTCAGTGTAACTTTAAAATATCATCATGGCTATCTATAATTGTTATCCCTGTCATTCCTCTCTGATCGTTTCAACGAACAAAAGAAAAAGAATAATATGTACTTGAACAAAGTCAGTGTAACTTTAAAATATTATCATGGCTCAAAGTTGCTTGACCTTGGATTTACAATTATTGACTTCAAATAAAAATGACTATGACATGCATACATCTTGTACGTTCATAATCGTAGATTGTCAAAATCGCAGGACAATCCGAGTTTAACTCGCACCATCGACTGAGATAATCGGGTTGGCGTTGACTAAGGAGCATTGAATAACTCCTCTCAAAATCAATTGTACTTTCTGAAACAAATGGCTTTATCGGTAAAGGGATTCCATGATTCTCTTTCCTCTACTTATCCATTGATTAGTCTTCTCTATTTGATATTATTGGTGGTGCGTTGATGGCTATGTTCATTGGTCCTACGTCATTGTGGCTGTTGTTGGTGTTGGTGTCGTTGATAGTAAAGGGAGGAAATTTCTCATTAATCAAGCATCACTAAGAATAATCTCTACAATGAGTTTATCGGGTGGCACTAATCATTATTTATACCGCTCGTCTCAGGAAAAGGTATTCTGCCGATGAATTATTAGCTAAGAGTTCATTGATCAGTTAAAAGAATGTAGAACTTACGTACGCTCTATTACCACCACCAACCGCCGTTTTAAGAGACTGGCAGTGAGCGTTGAGTGGGTTAAAAAAAAACAATTAGTCTCCTACCAGTTCATTGCTTTGTCGTCAATAAGATCGATAGGCTCATTGAACTGAACAAATCACACTCGTGGCTTCGGTACAAACTAGATCAACGCATCATGCTTTCGCCATAACTGGCGGAATTGTCTTTATCAGATTTTGCTGTGCATGGTGCTGCAAGCTTGGATCCATCTCCCGGAGGGACTTGCCTTTTGTTACTGCTATTGTTATCATTAGCCATGCATTGTCAGGTGCCATTATTCACCAGTGGGTGAAGAGGGACATGGTGTATCAAAACTTCTTGTCCAAGAGCACCAAGCGGAATTCGAACCCCAAACAGCAGGGTGTAAAGCTTTATCCACTCGACCTCTGTGACTCTGCTAAGGAAACGCAGGTCCATGCGGTTCGAGCTCATCAGAAAGGTGCTGGAGCTACACACCTGTAAAATCTACTGGTCCACTGCGAGTACTTACCTGATAGTCTCACAGTCATGTGCGACATTTTCCGAAAAAAGTCCACCCTAGTGTATATTCAAAGGGGTTGCATAATAGCGGGCAGGACGTTCTGTTGGTAGATACACAATACTTGTTTGCTGTGTATCATAACCCCAAGAGACAAAGACTCATCGCTCTCACGGGGCAGTTAAG